>NC_091467.1:4875045-4952545 GCF_027789765.1 Dendropsophus ebraccatus
CAGTGTGTATACAGGAGATCTGCCCCTGCACCCCAGTGTGTATACAGGAGATCTGCCCCTCTGCCCCAGTGTGTATACAGGAGATCTGCCCCTGCACCCCAGTGTGTATACAGGAGATCTGCCCCTGCACCCCAGTGTGTATACAGGAGATCTGCAGTTATTACACTTCACTTACATCCCAATAAATGTGACTTTACACTTTGCTGTCCTTCATGTGTATTGTGGAGCAGAGCCCATCGGCTTTGTCCAATAATGGTTCAGTCGCTGTCCAATCAGCCATAACTAGGAAGAGTATATACACTGTGTATACAGCATAGTTGGACGTTCCCCACAGATACAGGATATACTATTACACATGCTGTAGACACATGGAGACCTGGGGCTTGGACTATGTTACCATGTGGCAGATGATCTGCAGAACATTACTCCTCCTGAGTATCCCCAGTATGTGCGGAGTAATCTCCTCCATGTTCACATCACACTGCCTCCTACTGGATGCCCAGAACATCTTCCCTGCGATGTCATCAAGGAGGAAGGTCCTGGCAGGGCACCACATAGGAATCTCACACAACAAAACATAACACA
Organism: Dendropsophus ebraccatus; assembly: GCF_027789765.1. NCBI lineage: Eukaryota > Metazoa > Chordata > Amphibia > Anura > Hylidae > Dendropsophus > Dendropsophus ebraccatus. Next base: position 4,875,631 of record NC_091467.1, read on the forward strand.
AAGAAAGAAAAGAAAACCCAGAAGGCCCAGTTCTTAAAGGAAGTTTATATTTTCGATCTTTACGGCCATCACAGCAAACCCATACAACGAATATTCACAAAAATAGCATTGATATAACTGGCAGTTCACCACAGGTCATACGACTAGTCATTTGTATGGCACTAGATACGCACAGGAACGGCACGCTGCCCGAGCCGTGATCACAGGAGAGGATACGTGGCATCGCAGGCTCCGCTATGTAGTGCTGGGTGGTCCGCGGACGCTGGCATTGTCTATGGAGAACCGGCAGAAGTAACGTCACGTGATCAGTGCTGTACAGTCCCTCTTATAGTGACAGATTCCTTATATACATCTAATAAGAGCTCATCATTTGGTATTCACATTAGAAATGTACACGGGTGGAGGGAAAAGGGAGGTCGTCCGCTGCTGGTTTATAGTCATTGTGCACGCTCTGCGTCATAGAAAAAGACGCCGGATACGGGGTACGAGGAGGCCGGCGGCTGAGCAGCGTACACTGAGCCAACCTGAGCTCAGTGTCACCTTTTGATTGACTCTATGCATCCAGTTCTAGTATCTACGCTTGCTGTCAGTGACTGAAAAAATACAATTCCCATCATGCCTGGGCAGCTAAACCTTTGGCTGTCTAGGCATGATGGGAATTGTAGTTCAGCAGCAGCTGAAGGGTCACAGGTTAGACATTTCCTACCACTACATGTAGAAGAGAATGGCAGCGAGCAGAATCTGCAATCATAAAGGTATTGTTACCTCTACACATGGAGCACCACCACATCCCACCTCAGGGTTAGGGTAGTATTGGCACTTGTTCTAGGGGCCCCTATAAGATGGCCGAGCCTGTCATGGATAGATTGAGGCTCGACTGAGCATTACATGGCTCAGACATCGGGCTGAGGGGCGAATGATCTATGGCCACACCGCTCATCAGACACCATGCTGACGTCAGCCATACATCCCCCTATCACAGCGATGGGGAACCTATAGCTTTCCAGCTGTTTCTAAAATACAGCTTCCACCACGCCTAGACAGAAACATATGGCCGCCCAGGTATAATGGGAATTGTAGTCCTGTAACAGCTGGAGGACTATAAGTTCACCACATGGCCCTATCACCTGTATTGGTGGTCAACAAGCCCATAGGGTCCCCTGACAGTCCAGGCCATCTGCTTTCTAGCTCTATACATGTAGGTATACTAAGATGAGGCCTGTGACACCTCAGGTGATAAGCGGAGATTCTGGCCTCCCCGATAATATATATCATCTCAGTGTAGAGCGGCACAATGATGGCGCCAGGGGAGCGGTTATTGCAGCAGTGCCGTGACAGCGCTCAGCTCCTCCAGTAATACAGAGACCATAAACATGATACAGTTTATAATACGTCTTATATACAGTATATAATTCCTACAAGAAATATCTCTGAAAGTATTCGTACATGACGGCCGCATGACATTGTTCCTGTGTTTCTGGTAACACTGCATGGATTGTGGCTTATGTGTGAAACAATGGGACCCTTCAAGCTTATACAGGGAGAGGAGGAGATGTGGCACGCACCTGCACCTTGAGGAGCGCCATCTAGGGGTGAGGCAAGAGATCACAGGGGCTGCCATGGAGCAACACCAACATCTGCTGACCCGCCAAGTAATCCTACAAGATGCCAAACTGTGTAACTAAAGCCTCATGGAAAAGTCTGGATGGAGTCTAGTATTGCCAGCTCCTACACCCCTGAAGGAGGCCCTCATCACGTGGATATATACTGCTATGGTATATCACCTGGACAGCCACAGAAGTGTGATCAGAGGTGGCTGAAGAAGCTAAAACCATGCATCCACGGCAGAGAAGGAAGGCCGCTCTGATACATGCATCTAACTAGGAGAACGCTCAGCCGATTCTGCATCTCCACAGGAGACAGACACCGCCAATCCCAGGATAGCTAGTGGTCCTGGTGTTCCCAACCAGTCACTTTTATGGCCAATCTAACAAGACATGGTATAATTAGGATATGGTTGGAAACCCCTTTAACTTCTTTAAAGTGAATCGCCACCTGTTACCAAGATTCTTAGATCCAACATTTTTGTGCCAGAAACTTCCCAATATATCTAGAATGGTTACATTTCTCCAATGTTGCAGAACGACAATCCCCTCCATGCAGGATTAGGCTGCCACTCAGATCACAATGGGAGTTGTAGTTCTGCAACAGCCGGAGAGCCATAGTTTGGGGAACTCTAGTGTAGAATGGGAGCGTTTAAACCAATGTTAATGCAGCAGATGGGGAGCAATGTATCAGAAACATGAAGTGTCAATTAGTGTCAGGGTCACTATAAAGAAGCTGCACAGAACTAAAGAAGAAAAAAAAAATCTTTAAAATCAACCGGTGTCAGAAAGTTATATAGATTTGTAATTTCTATCTAAAAATCTCCAGTGTTCAGTACTTATCAGCTGCTGTATGACCTTCAGGAAGTGGTGTATTCTCTCCAGTCTGACACAGTGCTCTCTGCTGCCACCTCTGTCCATGTCAGGAACTGTCCAGAGCAGGAGAGGTTTTCTATGGGGATTTGCTGCTGCTCTGGACAGTTCCTGACATGGACAGAGGTGGCAGCAGAGAGCACTGTGTCAGGCTGGAGAGAATACACCACTTCCTGCAGGACATACAGCAGCTGATAAGTACTGGAAGACTAGAGATTTTTAAATAGAAATAAATTACATATCTATATAACTTTGACACCAGTTGATTTAATAAAAAATAAAAATAATAAAAAAAGGGATTTAAAGAAAATTTGCCAGAGTACCCCTTTAAGAATGGAGACAAAAAACAAAAGCGAACTGCATTCATAGGTAGATTCTCACTTTACCGTCTGCAAAACGGCAAACAAAACGCAACGAATAAAGAGGCGACTTAACACAATGAAGCACTTGGACAGAGGGGCGGCAGAACGCGTCGGTAAATAAATCTCAATCCACTTTTATTTCGGATTTTCATGGCATCAATAAACTTCTCTGTGGAACTAAAGAACCGAACACGACATGAACAAAACCGTTTTATAGAGGAATATGGAAATTCGCCGAGTGACAAACTTCCTGCATTTACTGAAAAAAAAAACAAACAGGATATAGTCTTTAATAACCCACTTACCTATAGTATAGACAGTAAAGTGCCAGAGGTCAGGGCGCGACCCTCTCAGGAACTTCAGAACAAGACACTGAATCTTAAATACCATTTGGCTGGGCCACTGCATGCAAACCAGACATTAACTACTAAGGAAAGTAACCAGGGTCAAGTAACCTTGTCACCATTCTGGCGGGTGGAGACGATCCATATAAACTGCGTCTGCTATAGAATTTAGCGTCGTTTCTGGCGACGTGTTTCGGAAGTGCGCACTTGCTATAGAAATTAACAGGTGGAGCAGAGCGGAGAGGGGGAGGGGTAAGCGCTTCTCATTCTGACGGGTCAATCAGAATCCAGACAATGGCTTTTTCTATATACAGGATATTCTTTCTGAACACATTACGTCTCCCGGATCTTAATTTAAACAGCAAGCCTAAGGATTTATTGCACCATGGTATAGCAGCAAGGTCTGTAAGAAACCACACAGCGCTGAGCGGGATCTCCTCCCTCAACCCTTCCTGCGGTTTGTGTTCTAGCGGTCAGTGGGATATTCCAGTTCACAGGTCCTGTCCTTTAGCCCTTTTATCAAAGAATGAAAAAAATAATAAAAATAAAAAACAAAAGGATGAAGAACAAAATGATGGGCGTTTATCTGTACACAAGGTGGGCCAGCTGGGAGGATTTATAATTTAGCTGATTGTTTGGTGCAAACTTGTGATATTCGCTTTTTCGGCAACAATATTCATGAGAGTAAGCCACCACGCAGGCATCGCACGAGACTTTGGAACAGACGGTGCAGGTGTTGGACGCTCCGGCTCGGTTGCAGAAGCCGCAGCGCATGGTGGAGGAGGAAGGCTTCATTTTGGCGTTGGGCTGAGATGCGCGGTCCTGGGACGACGTCCCGTATGAAGACTTCTCTCGCAGCGCCGAGCCCGAGAAGTAGTTGTCGTTTTGTACAGTAGTTTTGATGGACAGGTTGTTCTGTTTGAGCAACGGGCCGTCGGGTCTGTATATAAACATACTTTCACACTTTTGGCATAAGGGGCTGCCGGAGGATACGCCGCAGGTTTGGCACTTTACGTATACAGTCTCTTTGGCTACGTGCGAACGCTTGTGATAAGACGGGTTCATCTTGTTCTCGAACAGCCAAGAATCGGGCTTGGCCAGCTCCTGCCTCTTCACATTTAGTAATCTAGAATCCATGTCCGTGTACAAGTCTACGTCATCCTCGTTGGAGAAGTAGCCACATGTAGCGTTGGCTCGTATTAGCCCGTTGGGGTTGGAGGAAAGGTTTAGGAACTCATCGGAGCAGCCGTGCAAGGAGCTGGGCATGGCCAGCAGGGAGTGCGAGGGACGGATGATCTCGTCTTTCAGGTCGTCTTCGGCGTCTACCAGGATGGGCTCCCTGCGTAGGCTGAGGGAGGCGGTAAGCGGCGGCTTGTTTTTGCTGTCCCAGTAGCTGTCGTAGGTGTCCACAGATTTGGATGGTTTTGTTACCTTCTGCTTAAAGTAATCCTTGGATGGAGCCCTCTCGCTGGCTGATTTCTGAAGGACCATCCTGGCCATGGATATGTTTAAGGACTCCTTACACTCCACGCGTCTCTTCATTTCGTCTGTGCAGCCTCTGACGTCTTCATTGCTGTTCTTACGTTCGTTCACCACGTCCACCTCCAAGTAGCCTTTATCTTTTACTTGTAGGTAGATTTCCAATAAAAGTTCACATTCAACTCGGGCTAGAAAAAGTTCAAAGGAGACTCTCTTGACTTGCGTGGTGTCCACATGGTCCTTCAGTCTGTAGACAGCCCCCTGTTCCTGTACATAACCCATGTGGTTTAAGATGTGCCGGATGTCATCATCGATTAAAGCAGCTCTCACGTAATATACGAAGGGCCCAGTGTATGTCTGGGGAAGAAACAAACAAGAGTAAGAGCTGGACAGAAAGATCATGTGAGGAACAAGAGCAACACAACACAGTCTGACCAACCATCATGGAAAGGAAACACCCCAGAGCTGCACTCACTATTCTGCTGGTGGGATCACTGTGTACATACATTACTGATCCTGAGTTACATCCTGTATTATAATCCAGAGCTGCACTCACTATTGTGCTGGTGGGGTCACTGTGTACATACACTACTGATCCTGAGTTACATCCTGTATTATACCCCAGAGCTGCACTCACTATTCTGCTGGTGAGATCACTGTGTACATACATTACTGATCCTGAATTACATCCTGTATTATACCCCAGAGCTGCACTCACTATTCTGCTGGTGTGGTCACTGTGTACATACATTACATTACTGATCCTGAGTTACATCCTGTAATATACCCCAGAGCTGCACTCACTATTCTGCTGGTGTGGTCACTGTGTACATACATTACTGATCCTGAATTACATCCTGTATTATACCCCAGAGCTGCACTCACTATTCTGCTGGTGGGGTCACTGTGTACATACATTACATTACTGATCCTGAGTTACATCCTGTATTATACCCCAGAGCTGCACTCACTATTCTGCTGGTGTGGTCACTGTGTACATACATTACTGATCCTGAGTTACATCCTGTATTATACCCCAGAGCTGCACTCACTATTCTGCTGGTGAGATCACTGTGTACATACATTACTGATCCTGAATTACATCCTGTATTATAACCCAGAGCTGCACTCACTATTCTGCTGGTGGGGTCACTGTGTACATACACTACTGATCCTGAGTTACATCCTGTATTATAGCCCAGAGATGCACTCACTATTCTGCTGGTGAGGTCACTGTGTACATACATTACATTACTGATCCTGAGTTACATCCTGTATTATACCCCAGAGCTGCACTCACTATTCTGCTGGTGTGGTCACTGTGTACATACATTACATTACTGATCCTGAGTTACATCCTGTGTTATACATCCTGTGTACATACACTTGTGGGGTCCCGTGGCCGGTCCTCACCTTAATGTTCTTGTATTCTTTCTTCCAGGGATACAAGAAGAGGTTAATACCGATGGTCTCCAGCATAGCTGCCGCATTGTGGAGTGAGCGTAGATTGGACGTTCGCAGGGTTTTCAGAGAGTTCTCACAGACTTCATAAAACCTGATCAGCCGGAATCTATAAATGGGATCAATCTTCGGCAGGCTGAGTAAGGCCGAGGCGGCGGTGCGGAGGTACTCATCGCTGACAGCTCGCTGTTTACTATCGGAAGCTTCCAGTTTGGACTCATGGAACTGTACATATTTTCTGAAGAGATCTTCCTTGTACTTTGTATCCATTGAAATGTGGTTCTAGTGGCCAGTGTGCAGTTACCTCATCCCATCCATGTTGTCTCTATGGGGTCGGGATCCGCGAGGCGACCATCAGTCATTCCCCTGAACGTGAGGACTCTGCAAGACAGCGACAATCAGTGACGTCACCTATAAACTAATGTCACCATTAACACCAACAGGACTGAACAATTATTCTGTATGCTGTACATAGCAGCACAAGTAGTGCCGCCTACTTGTTTCTTTTCTATGCATTTCATAAAGCAGGATCAATATTATATATATATATATATATATATATATATATATATATATATATATATATATATACACATACACACACACACACACACACACACATACAGAATCTGACTACACTGAGATTGCTTGTAGTCTGTTGCCATGGAGACAAATCTGTGCAGGAGTTGGAGACACTATAAGAAAAGAGGAAGTTTAAAGGGGATGTAAACTAAAAATGTTTTTCTTTCTAACTGGTGCCAGGGATTTGTAATTTCCTTCTATTTAAAAAAAATCTGCAGTCCTTATCAGCTGCTGTATGTCCTGCAGGAAGTGGTGTATTCTCTCCAGTCTGACACAGTGCTCTCTGCTGCCACCTCTGTCCATGGCAGGAACTGTCCAGAGCAGGAGAGGTTTTCTATGGGGATTTGCTGCTGCTCTGGACAGTTCCTGACATGTAAAGAGGTGGCAGCAGAGAGCACTGTGTAAGACTGGAAAGAATACACCACTTCCTGCAGGACATACAGCAGCTGATAAGTACTGGAAGACTGGATTTTTTTTAAATAGAAGTAAATTACAAATCTCTGGCACCAGTTGATTTGAAAATTTTTTGGGTGAACCCTTTACTTTCAATAAAAAAAGAAAAATGGTTTTAAAAGTGAAGACAACACATAGGACATAACATTCCCAGCACGGGTAGGGGATCCCCACAGTAGGGATTAGCACTAAAGATACCCCCAGCATGTTACCCCAGAGAATGCTCCCATAACCAGGTACACCTTCCTCTGACGGCAGCCCATATCCCTTCATGTAAAAACACCGGACCCAGACACTAGAACACCCCCACCACAGAACAATGTGGTGTGTAAAGACTGTGTAAATCCCCTGAAAATCCTGCAGCTCGGACTCCCGGCATCCAATACAGCAAAAGCTTCTCCTTCTGTTACACCGGACGAATAATGACTGTTAGAACAATGTTCACATAGGAGCAGGCAATCCACCAAGGAACAATGGAGAATGCTGACTTATCGGCTGATCATATTGTCTATAACCAGAGCAGGAGACTATGCTATAACACTACACAGAGCCCTGCTTCATATACACACAGGAGACTATGCTATAACACTACCCAGAGCCCTGCTTCATATACACACACAGGAGACTATGCTATAACACTACCCAGAGCCCTGCTTCATATACACACACAGGAGACTATGCTATAACACTACCCAGAGCCCCTGCTTCATACACAGGAGACTATGCTATAACACTACCCAGAGCCCTGCTTCATATACAAACAGGAGACTATGCTATAACACTACCCAGAGCCCCTGCTTCATACACAGGAGACTATGCTATAACACTACCCAGAGCCCCTGCTTCATACACAGGACAGGAGACTATGCTATAACACTACCCAGAGCCCCAGCTTCATACACAGGACAGGAGACTATGCTATAACACTACCCAGAGCCCCTGCTTCATACACAGGACAGGAGACTATGCTATAACACTACCCAGAGCCTCTGCTTCATATACACACAGGAGACTATGCTATAACACTACCCAGAGCCATACTTCATACACAGGACAGGAGACTATGCTATAACACTACCCAGAGCCCCTGCTTCATATACACACACAGGAGACTATGCTATAACACTACCCAGAGCCTTTGCTTCATATACACACACGAGACTATGCTATAACACTACCCAGAGCCTTTGCTTCATATACACACAGGAGACTATGCTATAACACTACCCAGAGCCTTTGCTTCATACACACAGGAGACTATGCTATAACACTACCCAGAGCCTCTGCTTCATATACATACAGGAGACTATGCTATAACACTACCCAGAGCCCCTGCTTCATATACACAGGAGACTATGCTATAACACTACCCAGAGCCTCTGCTTCATATACACACAGGAGACTATGCTATAACACTACCCAGAGCCCCTGCTTTATACACAGGACAGGAGACTATGCTATAACACTACCCAGAGCCTCTGCTTCATATACACACAGGAGACTATGCTATTACACTACCCAGAGCCCCTGCTTCATACACAGGAGACTATGCTATAACACTACCCAGAGCCCCTGCTTCATACACAGGAGACTATGCTATAACACTACCCAGAGCCCCTGCTTCATACACAGGAGACTATGCTATAACACTACCCAGAGCCCCTGCTTCATATACACAGGAGACTATGCTATAACACTACCCAGAGCCTCTGCTTCATATACACACAGGAGACTATGCTATAACACTACCCAGAGCCTTTGCTTCATATACACACAGGAGACTATGCTATAACACTACCCAGAGCCCCTGCTTCATATACACAGGAGACTATGCTATAACACTACCCAGAGCCCCTGCTTCATATACACACAGGAGACTATGCTATAACACTACCCAGAGCCCCTGCTTCATACACAGGAGACTATGCTATAACACTACCCAGAGCCCTGCTTCATATACACACAGGACAGGAGACTATGCTATTACACTACCCAGAGCCCCTGCTTCATACACAGGAGACTATGCTATAACACTACCCAGAGCCCCTGCTTCATACACAGGACAGGAGACTATGCTATAACACTACCCAGAGCCCCTGCTTCATATACACAGAGGAGACAATGCTATAACACTACCCAGAGCCCTGCTTCATATACACACAGGACAGGAGACTATGCTATTACACTACCCAGAGCCCCTGCTTCATACACAGGAGACTATGCTATAACACTACCTCATACACAGGATACTATGCTATAACACTACCTCATACACAGGAGACTATGCTATATCACCAATGATCAGCCATATGTAGGGATCAGCCCCGACCAACACTCAGCTATGAGTCTGTAAGTCACATTAATACAAGAACTAGAATGACGGAAAACATATAAAGACAGACAGACAACACCGGACCCTGTATAATGTATAACCAATACAACTACTATACATAACACTGTACAACATATCACTCACATATATGAGACATACCCCTGACCCTGTATAATATATAATATCTATAACCCACCCTAGGACCACTGTCACTATGAGAGACGCGTCACCTGTATATAGCACATACACGACTCCAGATCACCACAACCCTCTGTCTATAAGGACCAAATAACAGAACAGAAACATCTGTATCTCCAGTATATACATCATTACCTATATACTAGAGCACAGTCTATAGAATACTATATACAGAGAATCCATATATCGAGTATATATCATTACCTATATACCAGAGCAGAGTCTATAGAATACTATATACAGAGAATCCATATATCCAGTATATATCATTACCTATATACTAGAGCACAGTCTATAGGATACTATATACAGAGAATCTATATATCCAGTATATATCATTTCCTATATACTAGAGCAGAGTCTATAGGATACTATATACAGAGAATCCATATATCCAGTATATATCATTACCTATATACTAGAGCAGAGTCTATAGAATACTATATACAGAGAATCCATATATCCAGTATATATCATTACCTATATACTAGAGCAGAGTCTATAGGATACTATATACAGAGAATCCATATATCGAGTATATATCATTACCTATATACCAGAGCCGAGTCTATAGGATACTATATACAGAGAATCCATATATCCAGTATATATCATTACCTATATACTAGAGCAGAGTCTATAGGATACTATATACAGAGAATCCATATATCCAGTATATATCATTACCTATATACCAGAGCCGAGTCTATAGGATACTATATACAGAGAATCCATATATCATTACCTATATACTAGAGCACAGTCTATAGAATACTATATACAGAGAATCCATATATGCAGTATATATCATTACCCATATACTAGAGCCGAGTCTATAGGATACTATATACAGAGACTCCATATATCCAGTATATATCATTACCTATATACCACAGCCAAGTCTATAGGATACTATATACAGAGAATCCATATATCCAGTATATATCATTACCTATATACCAGAGCCGAGTCTATAGGATACTATATACAGAGAATCCATATATCATTACCTATATACTAGAGCACAGTCTATAGAATACTATATACAGAGAATCCATATATCCAGTATATATCATTACCTATATACCACAGCCAAGTCTATAGGATACTATATACAGAGAATCCATATATCCAGTATATATCATTACCTATATACTAGAGCAGAGTCTATAGGATACTATATACAGAGAATCCATATATGCAGTATATATCATTACCTATATACCAGGGCCGAGTCTATAGGATACTATATACAGAGACTCCATATATCTGGCAGTAAATATCATTACCCATATACCAGAGACAAGTCTTTAGGATACAATGTACAGATAACCCATATATGCAGTATACAGCTGTGCTCAGAAGGTTACATGACGACCAAAACCGTCCAAATGACCCTGATCAGAAGTTTACATACCCCAGTACATAACCCATTAGTGACTGCTAATACGCCTTGTTTTTGGCCTGAGAAATGGGCCTTTTTCTGAGACATACGGCCTTTTTACTGGCTCATTTTTAATGAGATTACAAGCTCCACACTCTGGCTTGCTTCGTGGGTTTCCGGCTGGACGTTCTACTCAGCCACAAAGTGGCTGCGACGGGGAAGCGCAGCGATTGGCTGAGTGGGACGTCCGGGAGCAACTGAAGCAAGATAGATCATGGAGCAGGTAATGTATGTACCGGCCGGCGGGGGGTTAGGGGGCCGTCAATCCCGCTACGAGTAAGTAATCTCATTGAAAATGACCGGCAAGGGATCTGCAGGGGATCCGCTGTGGATTCAGTGTGTGTTTTTACCTTAAAACTTAAAAAAAAAAAACCCTATACGTTTGGTATTGGCACGTCCGTAACGACCCAAGCTATAAAATGCTAGTCAGAATTGCTTTATTTTGTCTGTCTGCCTCAGAAAAACATAAAAGAAATGATATATATGCGTAAAAAATTTGTATGAATAAAAACTATAAACCTTCCCACAAAAAAAATACAAACACTATAGATCTTACAATGTGGGACGGTTCGTCGTGTTCTTCAAGAAAATCGTTTCTACTGTGCCAAAGTAGTAATAGTTCAAATAAAAACGATGCAAATTTGGTATCGCTGCAATCGAAGTCACCCAGGGAATACATTATGTTACTTTTACCGCACGTTGAAGTGTACGTTTAAAAAAAAAAAAGTATAAAAATGGCTTGGTCATTAAGGCCCAAAATAGGCAGATCAGTAAGGGGTTAATACGGTGTATTGCCCCCTCTAACAACAATGACAGCTTGAAGTCTCTTGTGGTAGTTGTGGAGGAGGCTCCTTATTTTCTCAGATGGTAAAGCTGCCCGTTCTTCTTGGCACAAAGCCTCCAGTTCCGGTAAGTTCCTGGGCTGTCCTGCATGATCTGCACGCTGAGATCTCCCCAGAGTGGCTCAATGATCCTGAGGTCAGGAGATGGAGATGACCACTCCAGAACCTTCACTTTGTTCTGCTGTAGGCAATGACGGGTTGATCAGGACAACCAAAAACATGATAAACAGTTCACATACCCTGGTGATTTTGGCCTTATAACATGCACTGAAGTTGACACAAATCGAGAAATATTTTGGCCACAACTGCCTGGAAAATTGTTCGGGATGCCAAGAAAAACCCACAATCATCATCAGCTGAAACCTAGGACTCCCTCTAAAAAAAAAAAAAAAAACAGCAGCGTTGTTGCTTCAAGATGCAGAATAATGAGGCACATAAAGAAAAACGGGCTGCATGGTGGAGTAGTCAGAAGAAGCCATTACTGGGCAAATGCCACAAAGTATTTTGCCTACAATACACCAAACAGCACAGAGAAACAAGCCTTAAAACTTCTAGAACAAGGTCATTAGGAGTGATGAGAAAACTTGGTCAAAGATGAAGGAGAGATGAATGCAGTCAGTTATGAGAAAATACTGGAGGCAAACGTGCGCTCATCACCCAGGCGGCTGCGCATGGGGCATGCTTTGACGTTCCAGCATGACAACAAGTCAACCCGTCATTGCCTACAGCAGAACAAAGTGAAGGTTCTGGAGAGGTCATCTCCATCTCCTGACCTCAGTGTCATTGAGCCACTCTGGGGAGATCTCAGCGTGCAGATCATGCAGGTCAGACCAGAAATTTACAGGAACTGGAGGCTTTGTGCCAAGAAGAACGGCCAGCTTTACCATCTGAGAAAATAAGGAGCCTCCTCCACAACCACCACAAGAGACTTCAAGCGGTCCTTGGATGTTACAGGTGGCAATACACGCTACTAAGAACTTGGGGATGGAACTTTTGATCAGGGTCACTTGGATGCTTTTGGTTGTTATTATGATATAAGAAGAGAAAACACAGTAGTGTGACAATAAATGGAGTCACCCGACCACTAACCATAAGGGGAAGTTTTGTGTGTTATCCTTTATATTATCTGGAAAAAGGACAATAAAGCAAAAATTCTGCCGGGAGGTGTAAACTTCTGAGCACAACTATATATCACTATCTATATACCATATCTGAGTCCATAGGATACAACATACAGGTAATAATCCATACATTATTAACTATAAACCAGAGATGAGTCTATAGGATACAATTTACAGATAATCCATATATCTGCCAGTATATATCATTACCTATATACCAGAGCCTGGTCTGTAGGATACAGTGATGAAAAAATCCATATATACCAGAGCTGAGTGTATAGGATACAGGGTACAAATAACAATCCATATATCTGGCAGTATACATCGTTACCTATATACCAGAGTCTATAGGACACAACGCATAGTACAAATAATCCATATATAATTAGTATACATCATTACCTATATACCAGAGCTGAATATATAGGATACAACATACAGATAATCCATATATGTGGCAGTATATATCACTACCTATATACCAGAGCTAAGTCTATAATAATCCATACATCCAGTATACATCATTACCTATATACCAGATACACACCACGGCTGAGTCTGTAGGATACAAATTATATTATTATTAGATATAATCCATATATCATTACTACACACCAAGGATTGAAAAAGACTCAGGTTAGAGTCGAAACGTTGCTGTATGTGATTGGGTGAATAAATCATCACTTTACACTATTGGAGTGCCGTCCACTTCTCTACAAATTGGTTATCCAGTGAAGTTGGGGTCGACTTTCGTTGGGACGTGCACCCACCAGCTTGAAGCTATTTTGACTTGAAGCCAGCACAGTGTCGTCCATCCTTCTATTATTCTCTGTAGTGCCCTGTATATACATGTACTGTATAGATGGAGTAGGGGGTCCTGTATATACATGTACTGTATAGATGGAGTAGGGGGTCCTGTATATACATGTACTGTATAGATGGAGTAGGGGGTCCTGTATATACATGTACTGTATAGATGGAGTAGGGGGTCCTGTATATACATGTACTGTATAGATGGAGTAGGGGGTCCTGTATATACATGTACTGTATAGATGGAGTAGGGGGTCCTGTATATACATGTACTGTATAGATGGAGTAGGGGGTCCTGTATATACATGTACTGTATAGATGGAGTAGGGGGTCCTGTATATACATGTACTGTATAGATGGAGTAGGGGGTCCTGTATATACATGTACTGTATAGATGGAGTAGGGGGTCCTGTATATACATGTACTGTATAGATGGAGTAGGGGGTCCTGTACATACATGTACTGTATAGATGGAGTAGGGGGTCCTGTACATACATGTACTGTATAGATGGAGTAGGGGGTCCTGTATATACATGTACTGTATAGATGGAGTAGGGGGTCCTGTATATACATGTACTGTATAGATGGAGTAGGGGGTCCTGTATATACATGTACTGTATAGATGGAGTAGGGGGCCCTGTATATACATGTACTGTATAGATGGAGTAGGGGGTCCTGTATATACATGTACTGTATAGATGGAGTAGGGGGCCCTGTATATACATGTACTGTATAGATGGAGTAGGGGGCCCTGTATATACATGTACTGTATAGATGGAGTAGGGGGTCTATCAGTTATTACTGTGGATGTTGTGAGGCAGCTGCCCTAGCAACCATTCACATTCCAGCTCCCTGTGAAAATGAAAGCAGTAATCCTATTGGTTGCTAAGGCTCCCAACTGCCATTTCCTCTGGGCAGCTGCAGCTAATTATATCACCTGTGTGCAGTGTGGAGATTTTCCAATTCATCTCTATGGGGCGCAGCTCTTCCCCCTCCTCTCCTGTACATCTGGCAGGGACGGGACCTTCGCTAAAACCTTCCCGGGCACCCAATGTATCTGTGTGACAAATTTGGGGTCAAACGGTTCAGGCGTTTGGAAGTCTATATGGGACAGACAGAGAGACTTTCATTTTAATGATATAGATACCACAGCTGAGTCTATAGGATACAGTGTACAGTACAGATAATCCATGTCATTATTACCTATAAAGTGTCAGTGTGTATAGAGGGTCCTGTATACCTGTAGTGTAGAGTTGGTGGAGGTCTTGTATACCTGAAGTATATAGTTCGGGGGTCCTGTATACCTGTAGTGTATAGTTTGGGGTTCGGTATACCTGTAGTATAGAGTTGGTCGAGGTGCTGTGGCAGTGTTATCCAGTCACAGTATGGTGGTATTGGTCAGGTCTGGTATGACAGTGTGATCCAGTCACAGTATGGCGGTGTTATCCAGTCACAGTATGGTGGTATTGGTCAGGTCTGGCAGATTCATCTGTATGGCTTTATTGGTCAGGTCTGGTGTGGCGGTGTTATCCAGTCACAGTATGGCGGTGTTATCCAGTCACAGTATGGCGGTATTGGTTAGGTCTGGTATGGCGGTGTTATCAAGTCACAGTATGGCGGTATTGGTCAGGTCTGGTATAGCAGTGTTATCCAGTCACAATGTGGCGGTATTGGTCAGGTCTGGTGTGGCGGTCTTATTTGGTATGGTATGACAGTGTTATCCAGTCACAGTATGGCGGTATTGGTCAGGTCTGGTATGGCATTGTTATCCAGTCACAGTATGGTGGTATTGGTCAGGTCTGGTATGGAGTTGTTATCCAGTCACAGTTTGGCGGTATTGGTCAGGTCTGGTATGGAGTTGTAATTCAGTCACAGTATGGTGGTATTGGTCAGGTCTGGCAGTGTTATCCAGTCACAGTATGGCGGTATTGGTCAGGTCTGGTGTGGTGGTTTTGGTAAGGTCTGGTGTGGAGGTGTTAAATGTGACGTCTGAGCTATTACCTACCAGTCCTGATGCTAATTGATGAGTGAGGATGGGGCATCCTCAGGTTTAGTGCTTAGGGCAGCAGCAGCAGCTGGTAATACTGCCCTATATACCTGTATAGATGGAGTAGGGGGCCCTGTATATACATGTAGTGTATAGATGGAGTAGGGGGCCCTGTATATACATGTAGTGTATAGATGGAGTAGGGGGCCCTGTATATACATGTAGTGTATAGATGGAGTAGGGGGCCCTGTATATACATGTAGTGTATAGATGGAGTAGGGGGCCCTGTATATACATGTAGTGTATAGATGGAGTAGGGGGCCCTGTATATACATGTAGTGTATAGATGGAGTAGGGGGCCCTGTATATACATGTAGTGTATAGATGGAGTAGGGGGCCCTGTATATACATGTAGTGTATAGATGGAGTAGGGGGCCCTGTATATACATGTAGTGTATAGATGGAGTAGGGGGCCCTGTATATACATGTAGTGTATAGATGGAGTAGGGGGCCCTGTATATACATGTAGTGTATAGATGGAGTAGGGGGCCCTGTATATACATGTAGTGTATAGATGGAGTAGGGGGCCCTGTATATACATGTAGTGTATAGATGGAGTAGGGGGCCCTGTATATACATGTAGTGTATAGATGGAGTAGGGGGCCCTGTATATACATGTAGTGTATAGATGGAGTAGGGGGCCCTGTATATACATGTAGTGTATAGATGGAGTAGGGGGCCCTGTATATACATGTAGTGTATAGATGGAGTAGGGGGCCCTGTATATACATGTAGTGTATAGATGGAGTAGGGGGCCCTGTATATACATGTAGTGTATAGATGGAGTAGGGGGCCCTGTATATACATGTAGTGTATAGATGGAGTAGGGGGCCCTGTATATACATGTAGTGTATAGATGGAGTAGGGGGCCCTGTATATACATGTAGTGTATAGATGGAGTAGGGGGCCCTGTATATACATGTAGTGTATAGATGGAGTAGGGGGCCCTGTATATACATGTAGTGTATAGATGGAGTAGGGGGCCCTGTATATACATGTAGTGTATAGATGGAGTAGGGGGCCCTGTATATACATGTAGTGTATAGATGGAGTAGGGGGCCCTGTATATACATGTAGTGTATAGATGGAGTAGGGGGCCCTGTATATACATGTAGTGTATAGATGGAGTAGGGGGCCCTGTATATACATGTAGTGTATAGATGGAGTAGGGGGCCCTGTATATACATGTAGTGTATAGATGGAGTAGGGGGCCCTGTATATACATGTAGTGTATAGATGGAGTAGGGGGCCCTGTATATACATGTAGTGTATAGATGGAGTAGGGGGCCCTGTATATACATGTAGTGTATAGATGGAGTAGGGGGCCCTGTATATACATGTAGTGTATAGATGGAGTAGGGGGCCCTGTATATACATGTAGTGTATAGATGGAGTAGGGGGCCCTGTATATACACAGGGCTCCAGACTAAAAAATTTACCTAGGAGCCATTGGCTCCTAACCTGAAAAATTTAGGCGCCAAATAGAATATTTGGTCGCCAACATTTTAAACCATGTAAAATTAATGTTATGTTACATGGGACTTACTGTGTGCAGAGGCCACGGCAGCCTCCTCCTCCTTTAGATTCTTTCTTTTCTTAGTTTGAAAACGTTCAACATGGAAACTTGCAACTTGACAACCATATAGTCTGACTCAGTACTTCAGCCTCACTTGGCTAGCCTTTTAATGAGGCTTACTCTTCTGAACTTGAACTTAAAGGGAACCTGTCGACCCCCGTGCCGGGGTGACAGGCTCCCAACCCCCCGTTAGAGACCCCTATACTCACCTCATCTTCACCCCGCTTCTGAAGATGGTCGGGTCACGGAGATCTCAGCCGCTGCAGCCCGGCGTGCGCTGAGAGATGAGTCCAACGCTCAGAGAATGACAGGAGAGTCCAGCGCTCCGTCATTCTCTATGAGTGTTGGACTCATCTCTCAGTGTGCGCGCCGGGCTGCAGCGGCTTAGATCTCCGTGACCAGACCACCTCCAGAAGCGGGACCCGGCGCGATGAGGTGAGTATAGGGGGTTCTAACGGGGGGTTGGGAGCCTGTCACCCCGGCACGGGGGTCGACAGGTTCCCTTTAAAAGCTTGCAACAGTCTATACATACTGAGCTAGACTTATGACTGCAGCCATAGTGACCCCCCCACAAGATGTGTATATAGATAGATATATCTCTCACCTAGTGACTAATGCAAGTGACCCCCTACAATACAGACACCTGAGGGGCCCTGATAATAATAATTGTGCATATATCTATCTCCCAGTGTCTGCAGCCAGTTTGCCCTACACTTATAGATGGCCCCCTCCCCTTATAGATGACCCCCTCTACCCCCATTATAGATGCCCCCTCCTCCCCCCCATTATAGATGCCCCCTCTTCTCCCCCCCTTATAGATACCCCCTCCCCTTATAGATGACCCTCTCTACCCCCATTATAGATGCCCCCTCCTCCCCCCCATTATAGATGCCCCCTCTTTTCCCCCCCTTATAGATACCCCCTGCCCTTATAGATGCCCCCTCTCCCCCCCCATTATAGATGCCCCCTCTTCTCCCCCCCTTATAGATACCCCCTCCCCTTATAGATGCCCCCTCTCCCCCCCATTATAGATGCCCCCTCTTCTCCCCCCCTTATAGATACCCCCTCCCCTTATAGATGCCCCCTCTCCCCCCCCTTATAGATGCCCCCTCTTCTCCCCCCCTTATAGATACCCCCTCCCCTTATAGATGCCCCCTCTCCCCCCCATTATAGATGCCCCCTCTTCTCCCCCCCTTATAGATACCCCCTCCCCTTATAGATGGCCCCCTCTCCCCCCCTTGAAGATGGCCCCTCTTCTCCCCTCATTATAGATGCCCCCCCCCCCCTTTCCTCTATGCTAAGCAATATTTAAAAAAAAACAAACACACAAACTCACCTGACAACCCGCTCCCCCGGCGATCCTCTTCTTCTTCAGGCGCTGTCCCCGGCTGATGCGCGGCTGCCGGGGGTGTCCCGTCCTATCCCCGGCAGCGCGGCGCATCAGTGAGCTCCCTGTACGCCGGGGCTGTGACTTCTGACACAGGAAGCGTCTCTGACGCGCGCTTCCTGTGCCGGAAGTCAGGGCCCCAGGCAGCTCACTGATGCGCCGCGCTGCCGGGGATAGGACGGGACACCCCCGGCAGCCGCGCATCAGCCGCGCATCTTAAAGAGACAGCGCGCTGCCGCCGGGGCCAGTCGCAAATGGCGCCCAGATTAATAAATCTGGGCGCCATTTGCAAAACGTCAGTCGCATTGGCGACCATTTTGGTCGCCATCTGGAGCCCTGATACATGTAGTGTATAGATGGAGTAGGGGGCCCTGTATATACATGTAGTGTATAGATGGAGTAGGGGGCCCTGTATATACATGTAGTGTATAGATGGAGTAGGGGGCCCTGTATATACATGTAGTGTATAGATGGAGTAGGGGGCCCTGTATATACATGTAGTGTATAGATGGAGTAGGGGGCCCTGTATATACATGTAGTGTATAGATGGAGTAGGGGGCCCTGTATATACATGTAGTGTATAGATGGAGTAGGGGGCCCTGTATATACATGTAGTGTATAGATGGAGTAGGGGGCCCTGTATATACATGTAGTGTATAGATGGAGTAGGGGGCCCTGTATATACATGTCCTGTATAGATGGAGTAGGGGGCCCTGTATATACATGTAGTGTATAGATGGAGTAGGGGGCCCTGTATATACATGTCCTGTATAGATGGAGTAGGGGGCCCTGTATATACATGTCCTGTATAGATGGAGTAGGGGGCCCTGTATATACATGTCCTGTATAGATGGAGTAGGGGGCCCTGTATATACATATCCTGTATAGATGGAGTAGGGGGCCCTGTATATACATGTCCTGTATAGATGGAGTAGGGGGCCCTGTATATACATGTCCTGTATAGATGGAGTAGGGGGCCCTGTATATACATGTCCTGTATAGATGGAGTAGGGGGCCCTGTATATACATGTCCTGTATAGATGGAGTAGGGGGCCCTGTATATACATGTCCTGTATAGATGGAGTAGGGGGCCCTGTATATACATGTCCTGTATAGATGGAGTAGGGGGCCCTGTATATACATGTCCTGTATAGATGGAGTAGGGGGCCCTGTATATACATGTCCTGTATAGATGGAGTAGGGGGCCCTGTATATACATGTCCTGTATAGATGGAGTAGGGGGCCCTGTATATACATGTCCTGTATAGATGGAGTAGGGGGCCCTGTATATACATGTCCTGTATAGATGGAGTAGGGGGCCCTGTATATACATGTCCTGTATAGATGGAGTAGGGGGTCCTGTATACATGTACTGTATAGATGGAGTAGGGGGCACTGTATACATGTACTGTATAGAAGGAGTAGGGGGTCCTGTATAGATGGAGTAGGGGGTCCTGTATAGATGGAGTAGGGGGTCCTGTATAGATGGAGTAGGGGGTCCTGTATAGATGGAGTAGGGGGTCCTGTATAGATGGAGTAGGGGGTCCTGTATAGATGGAGTAGGGGGTCCTGTATAGATGGAGTAGGGGGTCCTGTATATACATGTACTGTATAGATGGAGTAGGGGGTCCTGTGTATACATGTACTGTATAGATGGAGTAGGGGGTCCTGTATATACATGTACTGTATAGATGGAGTAGGGGGTCCTGTATATACATGTACTGTATAGATGGAGTAGGGGGTCCTGTATATACATGTACTGTATAGATGGAGTAGGGGGTCCTGTATATACATGTACTGTATAGATGGAGTAGGGGGTCCTGTATATACATGTACTGTATAGATGGAGTAGGGGGTCCTGTATATACATGTACTGTATAGATGGAGTAGGGGGTCCTGTATATACATGTACTGTATAGATGGAGTAGGGGGTCCTGTATATACATGTACTGTATAGATGGAGTAGGGGGTCCTGTATATACATGTACTGTATAGATGGAGTAGGGGGTCCTGTATAGATGTACTGTATAGATGGAGTAGGGGGTCCTGTATATACATGTACTGTATAGATGGAGTAGGGGGTCCTGTATATACATGTACTGTATAGATTGAGTAGGGGGTCCTGTATATACATGTACTGTATAGATGGAGTAGGGGGTCCTGTATATACATGTACTGTATAGATGGAGTAGGGGGTCCTGTATATATATGTACTGTATAGATGGAGTAGGGGGCCCTGTATATACATGTACTGTATAGATGGAGTAGGGGGTCCTGTATATACATGTACTGTATAGATAGAGTAGGGGGTCCTGTATATACATGTACTGTATAGATGGAGTAGGGGGTCCTGTATATACATGTACAGTATAGATGGAGTAGGGGGTCCTGTATACATGTACTGTATAGATAGAGTAGGGGGCCCTGTATATACATGTACTGTATAGATGGAGTAGGGGGTCCTGTATATACATGTACTGTATAGATGGAGTAGGGGGTCCTGTATATATATGTACTGTATAGATGGAGTAGGGGGCCCTGTATATACATGTACTGTATAGATGGAGTAGGGGGTCCTGTATATACATGTACTGTATAGATAGAGTAGGGGGTCCTGTATATACATGTACTGTATAGATGGAGTAGGGGGTCCTGTATATACATGTACAGTATAGATGGAGTAGGGGGTCCTGTATACATGTACTGTATAGATAGAGTAGGGGGCCCTGTATATACATGTACTGTATAGATGGAGTAGGGGGTCCTGTATATACATGTACTGTATAGATGGAGTAGGGGGTCCTGTATATACATGTACTGTATAGATGGAGTAGGGGGTCCTGTATATACATGTACTGTATAGATGGAGTAGGGGGTCCTGTATATACATGTACTGTATAGATGGAGTAGGGGGCCCTGTATACATGTACTGTATAGATGGAGTAGGGGGTCCTGTATATACATGTACTGTATAGATGGAGTAGGGGGTCCTGTATATACATGTACTGTATAGATGGAGTAGGGGGTCCTGTATATACATGTACTGTATAGATGGAGTAGGGGGTCTACCACTTATTACTGTGGATGTTGTGAGGCAGCTTCCCTAGCAACCATTGCTCCCTGTGAAAATGAAAGCAGTAATCCTATTGGTTGCTAAGGCTCCAACTGCCGTGTCTGCTGCAGCTAATTATATCACCTGTGTTTGCAGTGTGGAGATTTTCCAATTCATCTCTATGGGGCGCCTCTCTTCCCCCTCCCCCTCCCCTCCTGTACATCTGGCGGGGACGGGACCTTCGCTAAAACCTTCCCGGGCACCCAATGTATCTGTGGGCCAAATTTGGGGTCAAACGGTTCAGGCGTTTGGAAGTCTATATGGGACAGACGGACAGACACTTTCATTTTTATGATATAGATATAATATATATACATACCACAGCTTAGTCTATAGGATACAATGTATAGTACAGATAATCCATATATCATTATTACCTATATACTAATATATATACACACACCACAGCTGAGTCTATAGGATACAGTGTATAGATAATCCATATATCATTATTACCTATATACTATATATATATATATATATATATATATATATATATATATATATACACACACACCACAGCTGAGTCTATAGGATACAGTGTATAGATAATCCATATATCATTATTACCTATATACTATATATATATATATATATATATATATATATATATATATATATATATACACACCACAGCTGAGTCTGTAGGATACAGTGTATAGATAATCCATATATCATTATTACCTATTATATATACACATACACCACAGCTGAGTCTATAGGATACAGTGTATAGATAATCCATATATCATTATTACCCATATACTATATATATATATACATACCACAGCTGAGTCTGTAGGATACAGTGTCCAGTACAGATAATCCATGTCATATATATGTATAATATATACACACACAAATCCAACAGCTGAGTCTATAGGATACAATGTATAGTACAGATAATCCATATATCATTATTACCTATATACTATATATATATATATATATATATACACCACAGCTGAGTCTATAGGATACAATGTATAGTACAGATAATCCATATATCATTATTACCTATATACTATATATATATATATATACACCACAGCTGAGTCTATAGGATACAGTGTATAGATAATCCATATATCATTATTACCTATATACTATATATATATATATACACACACACACCACAGCTGAGTCTGTAGGATACAGTGTATAGATAATCCATATATCATTATTACCTATATACTATATATATACACCACAGCTGAGTCTGTAGGATACAGTGTATAGATAATCCATATATCATTAGCGGTATTAGAGATATATATGTAGCAGAGCTGACTGGGACCATCTGTAGAGTAGACACTGCAGCATGTATGGGTCTGTACACACCAGTGCGGTACCTGTGCGCTATGTCACCACACACACCTCCCCCGGGGCAGTATTGCCGGTGTGCTCCCCGGGTCCAGTGCTGCCCCCTGCCCGGCTGCTGTCACCCTCCTCCCCCTGACAGGAGGTACTATACATCCGCCAGCTTCCCCCGTGGGCCCGGAGCTCAGAGCCCGCGCCTCCCGCTATACACACCCCGGCCGGGAGAGGCAGAGCCGGCAGCGCCCCCCGTCACATCCCGAGCCGCGGCTCCTCTCTCACCTCCGCCATTATGGAAGAACGCTTCACTTCCTCCTTCATGTGACGTCAGCACGCAGACACCGATGAGCGCGCGCGCGCTGCCGTGCACAGGCCTTCTAGCGCGCCCTCGACTGCCTGAGCTGAGTGCGCATGCGTTGTGGTGGCGGCTAAAAGGGCGCGCATTGGCCGTGGGTTTATGTTATTGGTTTTGTGACTTGTCTGACAGGAAAATTTCTCCTTGGGGCCAAACAACCGAGAAGAATGGTGTCAGGGGCCACGCATTGTCCTAGTATATTGTCACACTGTGGTTCTGTGGTGTTATAGAGACTGTTATACCTCACGTTTAGCTGGTTGTGGCTTTCAGATATCGGTTCTGATATTGTCTTACCCCAATAATGGCAGGACAAGGATCCTGAAGCGGCGTATGGTGTGAGCCGTATCGCCATAGAGAATTTTATTATTTCATACAAGAAAGTAATGTTTGGCGTCCGGCTTATATGTGGTGACCCCCGTGGGGTGTTATATGGGAGGAGCGGCCGGCTAGGTGTTGTAGTGTGACACCACTTCTAAGGTGGATGGCCGAGATACAGCCGGACCAGAAGATGTCACGTGACGCCAGTGCACACAGGTGTGCTAGTACGCCTGCTTATATTTTAGGGGGTCGACTGTACCCTTTTTCCCTTTCTTCAGTGTTGTGCCGGGTTATTACCAGGTCCCTTAGGATGATGTAGTCACGGATGGCCAAAGTGGTATAATGACCCTCCCGGATAGTAGGACCCGCCACCCACAGAAAGGGGAAGAGTCCCAAGGTTGTGCTGTGTGTACTGTGTGGGTGGTGACGAATAATCACAGACTCTTGAAATAAAGTTGAGTTGGTTTACTACTTGTATATGTGCAGCAGGTAATACACAAGGTCTCTGAGATACACTTGATAAGAGGACGACCAGACCCGTAGGATAAGTGCAGTGTAGGATATAGTCGTGTATGTTGAGTTGTGTGGAGTAAAACAAGAAGTAGAGTAGCAGGAGGATGCCGTCAGAGTCTCAACCCACGTAGTACTGTGCTCTGCTGGGATGTTGGAGGATGAGGTAGAATACTTGTAAGAAGAATATGAAGAACACCTGTGCCCATGTATTGACCTTTGACTTTAGTCTTCACACCACCTTATGCCCACTAAACTTGGCTGAACCTTCCTAATGGGTGACACAGGCCCTAGACCTTGTTACCGGAAGCGGAATGCTGAGGGTTCCCTGCTGACACCCGCGCTGCGAGACAGAGTTCATAGGCTCCTGCAACTTTGCTCTGTCCGGATCAGTTCCTGGCTCTGTATGGATACTGTCCTGCACTGTGATTTCTCCTTGTCCACGGTGTGTGTTGAGGTTATCTCTGGCTAGTTCTCTCTAAGAGGAGTTTAACAGTTCATAGTGCTTTAGAGTGTAACTAGTGAAGAAGTTGGTGGCAGTGTACTGTCTTGCGTCCTGAACTTAGGTACGGGGACCTGGCAGAGGGCCAGGGCCCAAATAGGACCCCTGTGCAGAGCTATCTAACGTGAGTTCTTCTTCCACAATGTCCAGAATGAAGAACTCATGCTCCTCCTCCACCTATGTGACTAACTTCCTCCCTAGCATGTAAGGTGCGCTGAGAGTGGGTGAAAGAGTGCAGCAGAAGAGGAAAGAAAGGAGATGATAGGAGAGAAGAAAGCAGAAATCCTACTGGTCTACAGAGTCTGGTGACTAATAAATAGAGAGACATACTGGATTTTCAAATTGTGCACACTAGCTCCGAATGATCTCAATAAGACCCTTGAGAGTATAAAATAAAAACTGGTATACATGTTCAGAATTAGTTACATATATTGTTATAGTCCTATATTGGTTATCTATATCTTTGTTGCATTGTAACTTTTATTACTTCAAGTTGTATTTATTAGGTACTGTCTCTTTACATTGAGCACCATCTTTGTTTTTGTGATGATGATGATACACATATACACTCCCCGGCCACTTTATTAGGTACACCATGCTAGTAACGGGTTGGACCCCCTTTTGCCTTCAGAACTGCCTCAATTTTTCGTGGCATAGATACAACAAGGTGCTGGAAGCTCCTCAGAGATTTTGGTCCATATTGACATGATGGTATCACACAGTTGCCGCAGATTTGTCGGCTGCACATCCATGATGCCAATCTCCCGTTCCACCACATCCCAAAGATGCTCTATTGGATTGAGATCTGGTGACTGTGGAGGCCATTGGAGTACAGTGAACTCATTGTCATGTTCAAGAAACCAGTCTGACATGATTCTAGCTTTATGACATGGCGCATTATCCTGCTGAAAGTAGCCATCAGATGTTGGGTCCATTGTGGTCATAAAGGGATGGACATGGTCAGCAACAATACTCAGGTAGGCTGTGGCGTTGCAACGATGCTCAATTGGTACCAAGGGGCCCAAAGAGTGCCAAGAAAATATTCCCCACACCATGACACCACCACCACCAGCCTGAAGCGTTGATACAAGGCAGGATGGATCCATGCTTTCATGTTGTTGACGCCAAATTCTGACCCTACCATCCGAATGTCGCAGCAGAAATCGAGACTCATCAGACCAGGCAACGTTTTTCCAATCTTCTACTGTCCAATTTCGATGAGCTTGTGCAAATTGTAGCCTCAGTTTCCTGTTCTTAGCTGAAAGGAGTGGCACCCGGTGTGGTCTTGTGCTGCTGTAGCCCATCTGCCTCAGAGTTGGCCGTACTGTGCGCTCAGAGATGCTCTTCGGCCTACCTTGGTTGTAACGGTTGGCTATTTGAGTCACTGTTGCCTTTCTATCAGCTGGAACCAGTCTGCCCATTCTCCTCTGACCTCTGGCATCAACAAGGCATTTCCGCCCACGAAACTGCCGCTCACTGGATGGTTTTTCTTTTTCGGACCATTCTCTGTAAACCCTAGAGATGGTTGTGCGTGAAAATCCCAGTAGATCAGCAGTTTCTGAAATACTCAGGCCAGCCCTTCTGGCACCAACAACCATGCCACGTTCAAAGGCCCTCAAATCACCTTTCTTCCCCATACTGATGCTCGGTTTGAACTGCAGGAGATTGTCTTGACCATGTCTACATGCCTAAATGCACTTAGTTGCCGCCATGTGATTGGCTGATAAGAAATTAAGTGGTAACGTGCAGTTGGACAGGTGTACCTAATAAAGTGGCCGGTGAGTGTATATAGAGTGTGATAGTTCAATACCCTCATGCACCTGAGAAGAGGCGGGTCAGCCTGGAAATGAGTTGTGCTTTTACCCTTTTATATATTTTACTGTTTTGCTTACTAAATTTTATAATATCTGTCCCTTGTGGTGGACGACCTGCGCCTACTCACCTGTGTTTTGGATTAAATGACCTGGAGGTGTGGTTGCTAGTGTATATATATATTAACCATACAGTGCCTGGTATATATATATATATATATATATATATATACATATAATAACCATACAGTGCCTGGTATATATATATATATATATATATATATATATATATATATATATATATAATAACCATACAGTGCCTGGTGTATATATATCTAATAAACATACAGTGCTTTCTATATATATAATAACCATACCAGGGGGTAGCTAGGGGTTCAGCTTAGGGGGGAAGGGGGGGGGGGGGGGGCTAGTGAGTCTCAGTGGGCCCTCAACCGATTATGTTACCCATAGAAAACCTCAGTGGATGACAATGCTTTCCTAATAATAAAGGGGATTTTCTACTACATTATTCATGGTGATCAGGGACTGAGAACAGTGGAAAAGACTTTCTACATCTCACATATATAACCATGTAAAAATGGTGATCTGTATGATGGTGATTATATTATCAGCAGTGATCTGTATGATGGTGATTATATTAGTGATCTGTATGATGGTGATTATATTAGTATTAGTGATCTGTGATCTGTATGATGGTGATTATATTATTAGTAGTGATCTGTATGATGGTGATTATATTACTATTAGTGATCTGTATGATGGTGATTATATTAGTGATCTGTATGATGGTGATTATATTAGTATTAGTTATATGTGATCTGTGTGATGGTGATTATATTAGTATTAGGTGATCAGTGATCTGTATGATGGTGATTATATTATTAGTAGTGATCTGTACAATGGTGATTATATTAGTATTAGTGATCTGTATGATGGTGATTATATTAGTGATCTGTGTGATGGTGATTATATTAGTATTAGGTGATCAGTGATCTGTATGATGGTGATTATATTATTAGTAGTGATCTGTACAATGGTGATTATATTAGTATTAGTGATCTGTATGATGGTGATTATATTAGTGATCTGTGTGATGGTGATTATATTAGTATTAGTGATCTGTATGATGGTGATTATATTAGTGATCTGTATGATGGTGATTATATTAGTGATCTGTATGATGGTGATTATATTATCAGCAGTGATCTGTATGATGGTGATTATATTAGTGATCTGTATGATGGTGATTATATTAGTATTAGTGATCTGTATGATGGTGATTATATTAGTGATCTGTATGATGGTGATTATATTAGTGATCTGTATGATGGTGATTATATTAGTATTAGGTGATCAGTGATCTGTATGATGGTGATTATATTAGTGATCTGTATGATGGTGATTATATTAGTATTAGGTGATCAGTGATCTGTATGATGGTGATTATATTAGTGATCTGTATGATGGTGATTATATTAGTATTAGGTGATCAGTGATCTGTATGATGGTGATTATATTAGTGATCTGTATGATGGTGATTATATTAGTGATCTGTATGATGGTGATTATATTAGTGATCTGTATGATGGTGATTATATTAGTGATCTCTATTATGGTGATTATATTATTAGTAGTGATCTGTATTATGACGTTGATTACACTAATGTGACTGATGACGTCGATCAGTAAGTTTTCTGCGTGAGGGAATCATGTGACTGGGAGCGGTCACGTGTGGCGGGGGCGGGCTCTGGATGTGTGACGTCAGAGAGTATACACGGAAGTGTCGGTGATGGCGGGGGAGCAGCGCTGGGCGAGGAGCTCCGGGGCGGCCCGGGATGTGGACCCCATGGATCGCTTCATCTGCCCCATCTGCCTGGAGGTGTACCTGGACCCGGTGCGGGTCACCTGCGGACACACGTGAGAGCCCCCCCCCCCCCCGGGATCAGCTGACCTGCCGCTACTGTGTGTGTGTGTGTGTGTGTGTGTGTGTGTGTCAGTCAGTGTGTGAGTCAGTCAGTCAGTCAGTGTCCATGCTGGGGGTCGTAGTGTTCCGGAGGGAGCGCCCCTCATCTCACCACACCGGCCCCGAGCATTTCCCGGAATATCCAGTGTCAGAGGAAAGTGAAAGTGACAGCTCCAGGGAGGAGGGCAGTCCTGTGTAAGAGAGACGGGGAGGAGGGCAGTCCTGTGTAAGAGAGACGGGGAGGAGGGCAGTCCTGTGTAAGAGAGACGGGGAGGAGG
Source organism: Dendropsophus ebraccatus (assembly GCF_027789765.1). Taxonomy (NCBI): domain Eukaryota; kingdom Metazoa; phylum Chordata; class Amphibia; order Anura; family Hylidae; genus Dendropsophus; species Dendropsophus ebraccatus. Next base: position 4,904,733 of record NC_091467.1, read on the forward strand.
GCAGTCCTGTGTAAGAGAGACGGGGAGGAGGGCAGTCCCGTGTAAGAGAGACGGGGAGGAGGGCAGTCCCGTGTAAGAGAGACGGGGAGGAGGGCAGTCCCGTGTAAGAGAGACGGGGAGGAGGGCAGTCCCGTGTAAGAGAGACGGGGAGGAGGGCAGTCCCGTGTAAGAGAGACGGGGAGGAGGGCAGTCCCGTGTAAGAGAGACGGGGAGGAGGGCAGTCCCGTGTAAGAGAGACGGGGAGGAGGGCAGTCCCGTGTAAGAGAGACGGGGAGGAGGGCAGTCCCGTGTAAGAGAGACGGGGAGGAGGGCAGTCCCGTGTAAGAGAGACGGGGAGGAGGGCAGTCCCGTGTAAGAGAGACGGGGAGGAGGGCAGTCCCGTGTAAGAGAGACGGGGAGGAGGGCAGTCCCGTGTAAGAGAGACGGGGAGGAGGGCAGTCCCGTGTAAGAGAGACGGGGAGGAGGGCAGTCCCGTGTAAGAGAGACGGGGAGGAGGGCAGTCCCGTGTAAGAGAGACGGGGAGGAGGGCAGTCCCGTGTAAGAGAGACGGGGAGGAGGGCAGTCCCGTGTAAGAGAGACGGGGAGGAGGGCAGTCCCGTGTAAGAGAGACGGGGAGGAGGGCAGTCCTGTGTAAGAGAGACGGGGAGGAGGGCAGTCCAATTTGAGGGGGTTATCCAGTGCTACAAAAACATGGCCACTTCCCTCCAGAGACAGCACCAATAAGGTATACAGGAAGGGGGAGCAGCCCACAGTATATTGTCCTGGGGGCAGTCCCATGTAAGGCATACAGGGGGGGGGGGGGGGGAGTGTATGGAGTCTTTTCCGGGTCCATGTAAGACAGGGTTCGCCCTCCAACCCACTGATGAGCCTCGAGCTTGTGGTGTGCGGCTGTGTGCATGCTGGGAGTTGTAGTGTCAGAGCCTCATCTCTCGTCTCTCCGCAGGTTCTGCTCCACCTGCCTGCAGCAATGCATGAAGCAGAAGAGCCCCATCTGTGCGGTGTGCCGCTCCGCCCTCAGCCCCAGCAGGAAGGCCTCCGACCTGGAGAGGCAGATGCGGGATATCCCGGCCTCCTGTAAAGGCTGTCACTTACAGGTCAGTGAGTAGAGGCTGCTCTGGAGGTTGTGCCTGTCAGGGTTGTCATGGGGGCGTACGCGTCTCTAGGTTCCTCTTATCTCGGGACTTGCCTGTTGGTTCCTGGTTTGTTTAGCTTGTGCTCTGCCGCGGTGCATTGTGGGAGATAGACAGGCAGGTAAGTCCCGTGTGTCTGGCAGCAGCGCAGTGACCTCATACCCGGTGCTGGCAGCTGACTCCGCCTCTTATAACTCCTGGACTTTCCTCTCGCAGCAGGGCTTTTGGGGATTTCCAGCCATGTAGATCTCCTCTCGGCCGCTGACTGGTCACCTCGTCTGTTTCTTTACAGATGGCTCTGTCAAACATGCGCAGCCACTCCGCCACTTGTTCTAAGTACGAGAGCTACGTCATGGAGGGGATTAAGTCTGTGAAGAAGGAGCAGCCGCAGGTTGTCGGGTGAGTGTCATGTAAGATGCTGCCAAGCACCCCCATATCTGTATACCAGGTGTGTGTGCAGGGACCCCTATATCTGTATACTAGGTGTGTGTGCAGGGACCCCCATATCTGTATACCAGGTGTGTGTGCAGGGACCCCCATATCTGTATACCAGGTGTGTGTGCAGGGACCCCTATATCTGTATACCAGGTGTGTGCGCAGGGACCCCTATATCTGTATACCAGGTGTGTGATATGTATCACTATATCTGTATACCAGGTGTGTGATATGTATCACTATATCTGTATACCAGGTGTGTGATATGTATCACTATATCTGTATACCAGGTGTGTGATATGTATCACTATATCTGTATACCAGGTGTGTGATCTGTATCACTATATCTGTATACCAGGTGTGTGATCTGTATCACTATATCTGTATACCAGGTGTGTGATCTGTATCACTATATCTGTATACCAGGTGTGTGATATGTATCACTATATCTGTATACCAGGTGTGTGTGCAGGGACCCCTATATCTGTATACCAGGTGTGTGTGCAGGGACCCCTATATCTGTATACCAGGTGTGTGTGCAGGGACCCCCATATCTGTATACCAGGTGTGTGTGCAGGGACCCCTATATCTGTATACCAGGTGTGTGTGCAGGGACCCCCATATCTGTATACCAGGTGTGTGTGCAGGGACCCCCATATCTGTATACCAGGTGTGTGTGCAGGGACCCGTATATCTGTATACCAGGTGTGTGTGCAGGGACCCCCATATCTGTATACCAGGTGTGTGTGCAGGGACCCCCATATCTGTATACCAGGTGTGTGTGCAGGGACCCCCATATCTGTATACCAGGTGTGTGTGCAGGGACCCCCATATCTGTATACCAGGTGTGTGTGCAGGGACCCCTATATCTGTATCACTATATCTGTATACCAGGTGTGTGCAGGACCCCTATATCTGTATACCAGGTGTGTGTGCAGGGACCCCTATATCTGTATCACTATATCTGTATACCAGGTGTGTGCAGGACCCCTATATCTGTATACCAGGTGTGTGTGTGTGTGTGTGTGTGTGTGTGTGCGTGCGCGCAGGGACCCCTGTGTGTGATCTGTATCACTATATCTGTATACCAGGTGTGTGATATGTATCACTATATCTGTATACCAGGTGTGTGATCTGTATCACTATATCTGTATACCAGGTGTGTGATATGTATCACTATATCTGTATACCAGGTGTGTGATATGTATCACTATATCTGTATACCAGGTGTGTGATCTGTATCACTATATCTGTATACCAGGTGTGTGATCTGTATCACTATATCTGTATACCAGGTGTGTGCAGGACCACTATATCTGTATACCAGGTGTGTGCAGGACCCCTATATCTGTATACCAGGTGTGTGATCTCGATCACTATATCTGTATACCAGGTGTGTGATCTGTATCACTATATCTGTATACCAGGTGTGTGATCTGTATCACTATATCTGTATACCAGGTGTGTGATCTCGATCACTATATCTAGTTCCAGTGAAGGGAAATCCTAAAGTCTTCCTCCTGTCATTAGTTCCCCATCACGCGGTAGCCTGTACTCGGTGTGCATTCTCCCGCTAGTCTGGTGTTCCAGCCGGTAACACCGCGCACTAGCACAATAGTTCCTGACCCAGTCCTGAGTGTGGTCACTCTTCTTGGCTGTGGATCCTCTCGTTCAGTGGATCACCTTGGTCCGGGATTCTGTCAGGGAATCGCTCTGAAGCTATAGACCGCACGCGGAGTCCATCGAGCCGCGGCTCTCACCGGTAATTCCAGCATGACTTCTGCTGTGAGACAAGACGCATGCAGCGGATATTAGGTCGTCTGTTCTGGTATTTGCGTTTTCGTGTCTTATCTAGTGTGGAATGCCGGTTACCTGCCCTGATAGTTACAATATTAGACACGGCCAATCCTGCCGACTACTGATGTCTATGAGAGCGGCCATCGCTGTGTGACCATACGCTTTAGTCTATCTGCATGCACAGTATTCACCAATAGGCACATTACACCTGGACTATCCTTTGAAGCACTGGATGTAGTGTATATATCTAGGTATATATATCCACACTTTACTCTAGTACTTTACTATCTTGGGAGACAGACAGGCTTCTCCTTACATCTAGCTGCTGTCCTTTATATAGCACCAGTGTTGATGTCTTGTGCTCTTATTCTTCTTTCTATTTCAGCGATGTCCCAAACCGCTTCACCTTTGTGTGCCCTTACTGCCGGCAGCAGAACCTGGACCAGGAGGGTTTGGTGGAGCATTGCAATAAATTCCACTTCTCTGACACCACCCCCGTGGTAAGGCCTGAGCCTGCTGTCACCCTGTGCTCCCAGCGCCTGCCGGCTGCCGACTCACCCTCTTCTCTTTCCTAGGTCTGCCCTATCTGTGCCTCCATGCCCTGGGGAGACCCCGGCTACAGAAGCGCCAATTTCATGGAGCACATCCACCGCCGCCACAGGTTTTCATATGACACGTTTGTGGTTAGTATATATGAAGCCATGTAAAATGGGTACGGCTGACCACATGACCCATGTAACAGCCTCCATCTTGCTGACAGATCTGCAGGGGGACCATGGGTTGTTGTAGGATTCCCCAGTCTCATGGTATACTATGAGCTGTGTCCTTCAGGTATTGGGAATTATTACAGATGTGTCTTTCCTCTGGGTGTAGTGTCAGGATACTGTAGGACTCCCCAGTCACTGTATACAATGAGCAGTGTCCTGCATGTTTTATTATTATTATTATTATTATTATTATTATTATTATTATTATTATTATTACAGAAATGTCTTCCCCCTGGGTGTAGTGTCAGGATACTGTCGGACTCCCCAGTTACTGTATACAATATATAGTTACATAGTTACATAGTTAATACGGTTGAAAAAAGACACATGTCCATCAAGTTCAACCAAGGAGGGGATGGATACAGGGAAGGGGGAGGGGTGATATGTTCTATACATATGCATCTATATTATTTTGGTCTAAGAACTTGTCTAGCCCTGTTTTGAAGCCCTCTACTGTTTTTGCTGTGACCAGATCCTGTGGTAGACTGTTCCACAGATTCACAGTTCTCATGGTAAAGAAGGCTTGTCGCCTCCGGAGATTGAACCTTTTTTTCTCCAGGTAGAGGCAGCGCCCCCTTGTCTCTCCAGGTGGAGGCAGCGCCCCCTTGTCTCTCCAGGCGGAGGCAGTGCCCTCTTGTCTCTCCAGGCGGAGGCAGTGCCCTCTTGTCTCTCCAGGCGGAGGCAGTGCCCCCTTGTCTCTCCAGGCGGAGGCAGCGCCCTCTTGTCTCTCCAGGCGGAGGCAGCGCCCTCTTGTCTCTCCAGGCGGAGGCAGTGCCCCCTTGTCTCTCCAGGCGGAGGCAGCGCCCCCTTGTCTCTCCAGGCGGAGGCAGCGCTCCCTTGTCTCTCCAGGCGGAGGCAGCGCCCCCTTGTCTCTCCAGGCGGAGGCAGCGCCCCCTTGTCTCTCCAGGCGGAGGCAGCGCCCCCTTGTCTCTCCAGGCGGAGGCAGCGCCCCCTTGTCTCTCCAGGCGGAGGCAGCGCCCCCTTGTCTCTCCAGGCGGAGGCAGCGCCCTCTTGTCTCTCCAGGCGGAGGCAGCGCCCCCTTGTCTCTCCAGGCGGAGGCAGCGCCCTCTTGTCTCTCCAGGCGGAGGCAGCGCCCTCTTGTCTCTCCAGGCGGAGGCAGCGCCCCCTTGTCTCTCCAGGCGGAGGCAGTGCCCCCTTGTCTCTCCAGGCGGAGGCAGCGCCCCCTTGTCTCTCCAGGCGGAGGCAGTGCCCTCTTGTCCTTTGAGGGGGTTTAACCTGGAACATCTTTTCCCCATATCTCTTGTAGGGGCCATTTATATATATAAATAAATTAATCATATCTCCCCTTAAACGTCTCTTCTCCAGACTAAACAAATGTAATTCTTTTAATCTCTCCTCATAACTAAGATGCTCCATTCCCCTTATTAGTTTAGTTGCCCGTCTTTGTACCCTCTCCAGCTCTAGAACATCCTTTTTATGAATCGGGTTCCAAAACTGGACGGCATACTCCAGATGGGGCCGCACCAAAGCTTTATAGAGCGGTAATATTATATCCCTGTCCCGAGAGTCCATGCCTGTTTTAATGCATGACAATATCCTGCTGGCCTTAAATGAGCAGTGTCCTGCAGGTGGTATTATTACAGATGTGTCTTTCCTCTGGGTGTAGTGTCAGGATACTGTAGGACTCCCCAGTCACTGTATACAATGAGCAGTGTCCTGCATGTATTGGGAATTATTGCAGATATGTCTTCCCTCTGGGTGTAGTGTCAGGATGTAGTAGGATTCCCCAGTTACTGTATACAATGAGCTGTGTCCTGCAGGTATTATTATTACAGATATGTCTTCCCTCTGGGTAAGGTTGTAGGACTCCCCAGTCACTGTATGCGATGAGCAGTGTCCTGCAGGTATTAATATTACAGATATGTCTTCCCTCTGGGTGTAGTGTCAGGACATCATAGTGATCCCTTCTAGAGATTTTTCTGTGTTTGTGACATTTTTGCTGCTCTGTCGCCACCTGCTGGTGCTTATTAATATAACATTCATTTTACATCTCTGCTTCTTTCCATCTGTGTAGGATTACAGCGCTGATGAGGACGCCATGATGCGGGAAGCTCTGGTCCGATCTCTGACAGACAATTGAGGATAGGGGTGGCTGGAGAGTCTGTGTTGTCTGACTCCACATGTTCTGCTGATCCTCCTGTAGCCAGATCGTCCATATAGCAGATCGGCGGTGGAAGAGCAGAAAGCGACTGTTCTGTGTAGACATTGATCTTGGGTGTTTGTTCACGGCTCAGTTTGTCCAGGTGATAGATGTCTGTGTGTGTCAAATGTTTTCACCGTCCATCATGAGGACGACTATTTCAGCCATCACTTAATCTGACGCCCCCCACCCCCATATAATAACTGCATTGTACAGGTTTCTATGTGTATCTATCATGTATTTTGTAGGCCGGGAGAGATGTCTTTGTATAACGTATACAGCTAGATTTTATATCGGATTTATTATTACTTTCAGTTTCGTTTTTTTTTTTTTTTATTGATTTTCATTGATCCTGTAGGTGTGAACACACCATAAAGGGGTTATCCAGGATGAGAAAAGCACAGCTGTTTACTTTTTTTTTTTTTTCCCCCTGCAAAAACAGTGCCTTCCCTGTCCTCAGGTTGTGTGCAGTATTACAATTCGGCTCCATTCATGTCGATGTTGCAAACCCCCCACACCCGGCCTGAGGACAGGAGAGGCGCTGTGTCTGGAAGAAAACTGCCATGTTTTTTAATCCTGGAGAACCCCTTTAACTCTCCATAGGATGTGGTCTGAAGCCCAGCTCTTTGTATGTAACCCCAGGGCGACATATATTAAGGCTTTTACATTTTCCCTTCACATTTGCTGCTCTGTCATCTGTCCTGGGTTTTCTGTAGATGCGTAGATATAGCGTATGAGCAGTACATCATATGGATGGGGTTGTCACAGTGTCTGTCCCTGAGATCTATTAGGGTCCCCTCCTCTCTTAGTCCATTGCAGTGGTCCCCAACTTGGGGTTCTCCAGATGATGCACAACTACAACTTCTATCATGCCCAGACTGTGAGCTGGTAGCGTTATACAATACCCATCGTGCCCAGACTGTGAGCTGGTAGCATCCTACAATACCCATCATGCCCAGACTGTGAGCTGGTAGCGTTATACAATACCCATCGTGCCCAGACTGTGAGCTGGTAGCATCCTACAATACCCATCATGCCCAGACTGTCAGCTGGTAGCATCCTACAATACCCATCATGCCCAGACTGTCAGCTGGTTATATCCTACAATACCCATCATGCCCAGACTGTCAGCTGGTAGCGTTATACAATACCCATCATGCCCAGACTGTCAGCTGGTAGCATCCTACAATACCCATCATGCCCAGACTGTGAGCTGGTAGCGTTATACAATACCCATCATGCCCAGACTGTCAGCTGGTAGCGTTATACAATACCCATCATGCCCAGACTGTCAGCTGGTAGCGTTATACAATACCCATCATGCCCAGACTGTCAGCTGGTAGCGTTATACAATACCCATCATGCCCAGACTGTGAGCTGGTAGCATCCTACAATACCTATCATGCCCAGACTGTGAGCTGGTTGCATCCTACAATACCCATCATGCCCAGACTGTCAGCTGGTAGCGTTATACAATACCCATCATGCCCAGACTGTCAGCTGGTAGCGTTATACAATACCCATCATGCCCAGACTGTCAGCTGGTAGCGTTATACAATACCCATCATGCCCAGACTGTCAGCTGGTAGCATCCTACAATACCCATCATGCCCAGACTGTCAGCTGGTAGCATCCTACAATACCCATCATGCCCAGACTGTCAGCTGGTAGCATCCTACAATACCCATCATGCCCAGACTGTCAGCTGGTTATATCCTACAATACCCATCATGCCCAGATTGTCAGCTGGTAGCGTTATACAATACCCATCGTGCCCAGACTGTGAGCTGGTTGCATCCTACAATACCCATCATGCCCAGACTGTCAGCTGGTAGCGTTATACAATACCCATCATGCCCAGACTGTCAGCTGGTAGCGTTATACAATATCCATCATGCCCAGACTGTCAGCTGGTAGTATCCTACAATACCAATCATGCCCAGACTGTCAGCTGGTAGCGTTATACAATACCCATCGTGCCCAGACTGTCAGCTGGTAGTATCCTACAATACCAATCATGCCCAGACTGTCAGCTGGTAGCGTTATACAATACCCATCATGCCCAGACTGTGAGCTGGTAGCATCCTACAATACCCATCATGCCCAGACTGTCAGCTGGTAGCATCCTACAATACCCATCATGCCCAGACTGTCAGCTGGTAGCGTTATACAATACCCATCATGCCCAGACTGTCAGCTGGTAGCATCCTACAATACCCATCATGCCCAGACTGTCAGCTGGTTGCATCCTACAATACCCATCATGCCCAGACTGTCAGCTGGTAGCGTTATACAATACCCATCATGCCCAGACTGTGAGCTGGTAGCGTTATACAATACCCATCATGCCCAGACTGTCAGCTGGTAGCGTTATACAATACCCATCATGCCCAGACTGTCAGCTGGTAGCGTTATACAATACCCATCATGCCCAGACTGTCAGCTGGTAGCGTTATACAATACCCATCATGCCCAGACTGTCAGCTGGTAGCGTTATACAATACCCATCATGCCCAGACTGTGAGCTGGTAGCATCCTACAATACCTATCATGCCCAGACTGTCAGCTGGTAGCATCCTACAATACCCATCATGCCCAGACTGTCAGCTGGTAGCGTTATACAATACCCATCATGCCCAGACTGTCAGCTGGTTATATCCTACAATACCCATCATGCCCAGACTGTCAGCTGGTTATATCCTACAATACCCATCATGCCCAGACTGTCAGCTGGTAGCGTTATACAATACCCATCATGCCCAGACTGTCAGTTGGTAGCATCCTACAATACCCATCATGCCCAGACTGTCAGCTGGTAGCGTTATACAATACCCATCATGCCCAGACTGTCAGCTGGTAGCGTTATACAATACCCATCATGCCCAGACTGTAATTCCCATCATGCACTGACAGCCTTTGGCTGAGAGCCGTTGTAGTTCAGCAAGAGCTGGAGAGCCATAGGTTGGAGGCATTTTATTACTACCTGGTTGAAAAATTAGGGGCTTCATGGTGGATTTGTGGGGGTCTCGTTGGGCACAGTACTCCAGTATTGGTTATTCTAAGCTTCAGCAGCCAATCATAAGCATTTTAAGATGACCATACACATGCCAGATACGGCCTGACCATCTAAAGTGTATAGGGGTCTCCCCTACACGCGGGGCACAGAGGAGTCTGGCAGCAGCTTTCTTCCATCTCCCTCCTCAGAATCCAAGCTGAGTGTGCACTTGTTTATACCCACAGATGAGCTTTTCCGCAGCATTTCTGATATTTTATGTGTTTGTGTGAGGGGGGGGGGGTGTTCTTCCTCTTTGCTCCGCCTCCAGCGCCCCAGCAGACAGCGACTGACACCATCCCAGTGGTCTCTTTAGCAATACATACCTGTGATGTCAGCTCTATAGGTGAAGCTCCGCACCTCCTCTATATTCTTTGTAGCATCTTAGAATCTCTTGCAATAACTTTCTTTCCTGTTGGCTTGGTGCTGGGGCAGGTGGGGGAGGAGCTGGGGCAGGTGGGGGAGGAGCTGGGGCAGGTGGGGGAGGTGCTGGGGCAGGTGGGGGGGGCATGGTTTCTGGGTTTGCTGTCTCTCTTCTGTACAGTTTTGTCTGTATTCTTATTTCTTTCCTCCCCTTTTGCATTATACCCCTCAGTGACTTAGGACTCAGGGTCAATGTTTTGCTCTCAGGCAGAAACACACTGGTTTTCCTTAAAGAGGACCTGTCACCCCCCCCCCCCCCCCGTGCCGGGGTGACAGGCTCCTGACCCCCTGCTAGATCCCCTATACTCACCTAATCCCGCCGGGTCCCGCTCCCTGATGCGGTCGGGTCACGGAGATTTCAGCTCCCGAAGCCCGGCGCGCGCGCACACAGCAGAGTCCGACGCTCATAGAGAATGAATGGGGAGTCCGATGCTCCGTCATCGTCATTGGCATCGGACTCTCCTGTGACCGCGCGCGCCGGGCTTCGGGAGCTGAAATCTCAGTGACCCGACCGCATCAGGAAGCGGGACCTGGCGCGATTAGGTAAGTATAGGGCGCTCTAACGGGGAGTCGGGAGCCTGTCACCCCGGCATGGGGGGGAGATAGGTATCCTTTAAAGGGGTACTTCAGCGAAAAATGTAGTTTTTTAAATCAACTGATGTCTGAAAGTTATACAGATTTGTAAATTACTTCTATGTAAGAAAAAAAATCTCCAGTCTTCCAGTACTTATCAGCTGCTGTATGTCCTGCAGGAAGTGGTGTATTCTCTCCAGTCTGACACAGTTCTCTCTGCTGCCACCTCTGTCCATGTCAGGAACTGTCCAGAGCAGGAGAGGTTTTCTATGGAGATTTGCTGCTGCTCTGGACAGTTCCTGACATGGACAGAGGTGGCAGCAGAGAGCACTGTGTAAGATTGGAAAGAATACACCACTTCCTGCAGAACATACAGCAGCTAATAAGTTCTGGACAACTGGAGTTTTTAATATAGAAGTAATTTACAAATCTATATAACCAGGTGATTTGAAAGAAAAATGTTTTGCTGGAGTCCCCCTTCAAGGAAAAGGCAAGTCCATTTTTACTTCATATGTCTGTATCTCCTGTATGGTTGGGTCATTGGCTTTTGTGTTCCATCCAACCCAGGCAGCTGTGGGTCACTATGGCTCTCCAGCCGAGGCAGAACTACAACTACCATCATCCGTCTCATACCAGAATGGGGAGCGCTGCTCTGAAGCCTCCAGTGTATAATGGTTACTGAATCATCACTGTATAATGACCCATCCTGACACATTCTAGCAGAATTTGCGGGGAGGCATTCATCCTTTGCACAATTTCAACTGGAACAAAGGGGATGACAACCTGCAAATTGATGATGTGGTTTTTAATTCTTTAAATTTCAAGATTTAGCGGCTTTTTTAAAAAAAGTCACATATAATGAAGGTGTCTAAAGACCTTCAGCACTATGGGGCTATCCAGAATGAGAAACGCAGCTACTTTCCCGCAGAAACAGCGCCACCCTTGTCCTCAGGTTATATGTGGTATTACAAGTCGGCTTCATTCACATCAGTGCAACTGGGCTGCAATATCACACCCGACCTGAGGACAGGAGAGGCGCTGATTATGGAAGAAAGTCTGTAAGGTAAGCCCTAAAAACTTGTAATGACAACATGGTGCTTAGACTAGCCCCCATGCTGGCCAGCTGCCCCTCCAGGTCCTCAGCGTGTCTGTGAACGGAGCCTTTATCTCTTGCATCTATGTTCTTCACAGCTGAGTTTGTTTCAGTGTCTTAGCGCAGAAACGGAAGACACAAAGCTGCTGGGGATCTGTTCACATTATTCACTAAATAAAAGTCCTGCTCATATTATGATGATACCTCATACCCCGTTACCCCGACTCCGCATCACTGCCCCTGCGGGATGTCAGCTGTCCAAGCGCGGGTATGCATGCTAGCCACCGGTGCTGCTATCTGAGCTCTTGGAGGATATATTACGGTCACCCCCCCCCCCCCCCCTTAGTGATAACAGGTGACGCCATTGATATGTGCAGCACTACTCCCCCTTCCCCGGTGTTGATCACTTACAGGAGGCAATACACATCACAGTGGGCCGCACCCTCGCACATTTACGTTCCCCTCCCCCCATTTATTTTTGTTTGCACTCCCTCCCCACCGCCCCACCCCAAAAAGCTCCTCCCTCCTGTCACTTTATAATTTATGCAAATCAATGATTCTTAATGTATCAGACGATTTACGCAAATTTTACTAAAACCTTGTTTGTAATTTTGAGCAGCAATAAAGCACTTAAAGGAATCGGTGAGCCGTGTCCAATGCTTGTGTGTGCCGCCACCAACGCATCCGTACCAAGGAATCGCCGCCAGATCCTCATGTGTGCTGCCACCACCGTGCTCTGTACAGCAGCGTCTGTGACCGAGGAAACGCCGTCAGATCCTAGTGTGTTGCCACCAACGCGTCCGTACCAAGGAATCGCCGGCATATCCTTGTGTGTGCCGCCACCAACGCGTCCGTACCAAGGAATCGCCGCCAGATCCTTGTGTGTGCTGCCACCAACGTATCCGTACCAAGGAATCGCCGGCATATCCTTGTGTGTGCCGCCACCAACACGTCCGTACCAAGGAATCGCCGTCAGATCCTAGTGTGCCGCCACCAACACGTCCATACCAAGGAATCGCCGGCATATCCTTGTGTGTGCCGCCACCAACACGTCCGTACCAAGGAATCGCCGCCAGATCCTTGTGTGTGCTGCCACCAACGTATCCGTACCAAGGAATCGCCGGCATATCCTTGTGTGTGCCGCCACCAACGCGTCCGTACCAAGGAATCGCCGGCATATCCTTGTGTGTGCCGCCACCACCGCGTTCTGTACAACAGTGTCTGTATCCAGGAAACACTGCCAGATCCTTGTGTGTGCCGCCGCCACCGCGTTCTGTACAACAGTGTCTGTATCCAGGAAACACTGGCAGATCCTGGTGTGTGCCGCTGCCAACACGCTCCATAGGGGGACATGGGACCCCCTGCCTCAGGATCCCATTATTCCTGTACATAGTTCAGAGCAGCATACTGGAATAAACTTATTGTATTTAAAGGGGTACTCCATTTTATTTTTTCTTTTAAATCAACTGGTTTCTCAAAGTTATACAGATTTGTAATTTTGTTTCTGTTTAAAAATCTCCAGTCTTCCAGTACTATCAGCTGCTGTATGTCCTGCAGGAAGTGGTGTATTCTCTACAGCCTTCCAGTACTTATCAGCTGCTGTATGTCCTGCAGGAAGTGGTGTATTCTCTCCAGTCTGACACAGTGCTCTCTTCTGCCACCTCCATGCCAGGAACTGTCCAGAGAAGGAGAGGTTTTCTGTTTCAATCTTTTTATTACATTTTTATATAATGTCAGAATTATTATAATATAATAATAGGAGATATACATATCTCTAAAACAGTAAGCAGGAGAGGTTTAATATAGGGATTTGCTGCTGCTCTGGACAGTTCCTGACATGGACAGAGGTGGCAGCAGAGAGCACTGTGTCAGACTGGAGAGAATACACCACTTCCTGCAGGACATACAGCAGCTGATTAGTACCTGAAGAATAGAGATTTTTTTTTTTCTTAATAGAAGTAATTTACAAATCAATATAACTTTTTGAAAGCAGTTTATTTGAAAGGAAAAGATTTTTGCTGTAGTGCCCCTTGAACCATCTTTATATGGACCATCTATATGGCCGCCACACAGTCCCCCCCATCCATGGCCCAGACTCCTTGTGAGGTGGAGTGTCAGCAATACCCTGATCCACATTGACATTGTCTGTCATCTATGTATTGTGCCGGACCCCTCAGTCCAGACGTGGCCCCCTACACCTGTCCTGTATATTCCACCACAGGAAGCGGCTCCCGCCTCACTTTGCATCTCCTTATAGTGAGTCCTTTGTGCTGATCACCTGTGAGGTGTCGGGGTGATGTGTGAGCGGCGGCGGGGCCTGCACCTTGTGGATTCACCTCACTAATAAATGTGTCCATGTTGGGGAAAGTGACAAAAGCCTTAATGTGGTTTGTGGAGGGCGACAGGTGACGTCTGATGTGCCGCTTATCCTCTGCTGGGTGTGATGACACTGGGACTGGAGACCTGAGCCGCTTATCCTCTGCTGGGTGTGATGACACTGGGACTGGAGACCTGAGCCGCTTAACCTCTGCTGGGTGTGATGACACTGGGACTGGAGACCTGAGCCGCTTAACCTCTGCTGGGTGTGATGACACTGGGACTGGAGACCTGAGCCGCTTATCCTCTGCTGGGTGTGATGACACTGGGACTGGAGACCTGAGCCGCTTATCCTCTGCTGGGTGTGATGACACTGGGACTGGAGACCTGAGCCGCTTATCCTCTGCTGGGTGTGATGACACTGGGACTGGAGACCTGAGCCGCTTATCCTCTGCTGGGTGTGATGACACTGGGACTGGAGACCTGAGCCGCTTATCCTCTGCTGGGTGTGATGACACTGGGACTGGAGACCTGAGCCGCTTATCCTCTGCTGGGTGTGATGACACTGGGACTGGAGACCTGAGCCGCTTATCCTCTGCTGGGTGTGATGACACTGGGACTGGAGACCTGAGCCGCTTATCCTCTGCTGGGGGTGATGACACTGGGACTGGAGACCTGAGCCGCTTATCCTCTGCTGGATGTGATGACACTGGGACTGGAGACCTGAGCCGCTTATCCTCTACTGGGTGTGATGACACTGGGACTGGAGACCTGAGCCGCTTATCCTCTGCTGGATGTGATGACACTGGGACTGGAGACCTGAGCCGCTTATCCTCTGCTGGATGTGATGACACTGGGACTGGAGACCTGAGCCGCTTATCCTCTGCTGGATGTGATGACACTGGGACTGGAGACCTGAGCCGCTTATCCTCTGCTGGGGGTGATGACACTGGGACTGGAGACCTGAGCCGCTTATCCTCTGCTGGATGTGATGACACTGGGACTGGAGACCTGAGCCGCTTATCCTCTGCTGGGTGTGATGACACTGGGACTGGAGACCTGAGCCGCTTATCCTCTGCTGGGGGTGATGACACTGGGACTGGAGACCTGAGCCGCTTATCCTCTGCTGGATGTGATGACACTGGGACTGGAGACCTGAGCCGCTTATCCTCTGCTGGATGTGATGACACTGGGACTGGAGACCTGAGCCGCTTATCCTCTGCTGGGGGTGATGACACTGGGACTGGAGACCTGAGCCGCTTATCCTCTGCTGGGTGTGATGCCTGGTACCCCAGCTCTGAGAGGTAGAATCTGCGTGTAATAACCGTTGTCCTTCACCAGGGGGCAGTGTTGTCTGTAACATACTTTGGGAGTCAGAGGGATATTTAGAGTTGGGTGAATGTGAGAAATCCTATAAGCAAAGTAACTTCAGGGCTCCAGCTCAGGTACTGTGTGACGGTATAAGGACTGGGCCTGCACATACATGGCGGTGACCTGGAGCCATTCCAGATGGGGCGCTGAGTACAACAGGCTGGACCCACAGCATCTGGGGTCACATCCAGGGCCCATAGGCTACTTACATACATAGGTTACATCCAGGATAGTCACATGGGGCCTGAGAGACTGTCAGCAAGCAGCCTGCACATAGCCGACACCATAAAGAGGTCAAATATAAGGAAAAAAAACAGCAGAGGTGGTACGTATACAGCAATGGGTATAGTCCGCTCAGGGGGATGAATCAAGGCTCACCGGTGCACAGTCACCAGCACTATAATAGCAGGGAGTCAGGGGGGATATCCCCGCAGCTCCACACTTATCTATCCATAGGGACATGGAAACTAAGCAGGTGCAGGCTCTATATGCCGAAAAAGTCCAACCATGACGTGTTTCAAGGCTTCATCAGATTATAGAGAGGTGGCGCCATCTGATCCCTATAGAGATGTATACAGTACAGAGGTGGCGCCATCTGATCCCTATAGAGATGTATACAGTACAGAGAGGTGGTGCCATCTGATCCCTATAGAGATGTATACAGTACAGAGGTGGTGCCATCTAATCCCTATAGAGATGTGTACAGTACAGAGGTGGCTCCATCTGATCCCTATAGAGATGTATACAGTACAGAGGTGGCTCCATCTGATCCCTATATAGATGTATACAGTACAGAGGTGGCGCCATCTGATCCCTATAGAGATGTATACAGTACAGAGAGGTGGTGCCATCTGATCCCTATAGAGATGTATACAGTACAGAGGTGGTGCCATCTGATCCCTATAGTGATGTATACAGTACAGAGGTGGCGCCATCTGATCCCTATAGTGACGTGTACAGTACAGAGGTGGCTCCATCTGATCCCTATATAGATGTATACAGTACAGAGGTGGCTCCATCTGATCCCTATAGAGATGTATACAGTACAGAAATGTGGCTCCATCTGATCCCTATATAGATGTATACAGTACAGAGGTGGTGCCATCTGATCCCTATAGAGATGTATACAGTACAGAGGTGGCTCCATCTGATCCCTATAGAGATGTATACAGTACAGAGAGGTGGCTCCATCTGATCCCTATAGAGATGTATACAGGACAGAGGTGGCTTTATCTGATCCCTATAGAGATGTATACAGTACAGAGAGGTGGCTCCATCTGATCCCTATAGAGATGTATACAGTACAGAGGTGGCTCCATCTGATCCCTATAGAGATGTATACAGTACAGAGGTGGCTCCATCTGATCCCTATAGAGATGTATACAGTACAGAGAGGTGGCTCCATCTGATCCCTATAGAGATGTATACAGTACAGAGGTGGCTCCATCTGATCCCTATATAGATGTATACAGTACAGAGGTGGCGCCATCTGATCCCTATAGAGATGTATACAGTACAGAGAGGTGGCTCCATCTGATCCCTATAGAGATGTATACAGTACAGAGAGGTGGCTCCATCTGATCCCTATAGAGATGTATACAGTACAGAGGTGGCTCCATCTGATCCCTATATAGATGTATACAGTACAGAGGTGGCGCCATCTGATCCCTATAGAGATGTATACAGTACAGAGAGGTGGCTCCATCTGATCCCTATATAGATATATACAGTACAGAGGTGGCGCCATCTGATCCCTATAGAGATGTATACAGTACAGAGGTGGCGCCATCTGATCCCTATAGAGATGTATACAGTACAGAGAGGTGGCTCCATCTGATCCCTATAGAGATGTATACAGTACAGAGGTGGCTCCATCTGATCCCTATAGAGATGTATACAGTACAGAGAGGTGGCTCCATCTGATCCCTATAGAGATGTATACAGTACAGAGGTGGCTCCATCTGATCCCTATATAGATGTATACAGTACAGAGGTGGCGCCATCTGATCCCTATAGAGATGTATACAGTACAGAGGTGGCTCCATCTGATCCCTATATAGATGTATACAGGACAGAGGTGGCTCCATCTGATCCCTATAGAGATGTATACAGTACAGAGAGGTGGCTTTATCTGATCCCTATAGAGATGTATACAGTACAGAAATGTGGCTCCATCTGATCCCTATATAGATGTATACAGGACAGAGGTGGCTCCATCTGATCCCTATAGAGATGTATACAGTACAGAGAGGTGGTGCCATCTGATCCCTATAGAGATGTATACAGTACAGAGGTGGCTCCATCTGATCCCTATATAGATGTATACAGGACAGAGGTGGCTCCATCTGATCCCTATAGAGATGTATACAGTACAGAGGTGGCTCCATCTGATCCCTATAGAGATGTATACAGTACAGAGAGGTGGCTCCATCTGATCCCTATAGAGATGTATACAGTACAGAGGTGGCTCCATCTGATCCCTATAGAGATGTATACAGTACAGAGGTGGCTCCATCTGATCCCTATAGAGATGTATACAGTACAGAGAGGTGGCTCCATCTGATCCCTATAGAGATGTATACAGTACAGAGGTGGCTCCATCTGATCCCTATAGAGATGTATACAGTACAGAGGTGGCGCCATCTGATCCCTATAGAGATGTATACAGTACAGAGGTGGCTCCATCTGATCCCTATAGAGATGTATACAGGACAGAGGTGGCTTTATCTGATCCCTATAGAGATGTATACAGTACAGAGAGGTGGCTCCATCTGATCCCTATAGAGATGTTCACAGTACAGAGGTGGCTCCATCTGATCCCTATATAGATGTATACAGTACAGAGGTGGCGCCATCTGATCCCTATAGAGATGTATACAGTACAGAGAGGTGGCTCCATCTGATCCCTATATAGATGTATACAGTACAGAGGTGGCGCCATCTGATCCCTATAGAGATGTATACAGTACAGAGGTGGCTCCATCTGATCCCTATAGAGATGTATACAGTACAGAGAGGTGGCGCCATCTGATCCCTATAGAGATGTGTACAGTACAGAGGTGGCTCCATCTGATCCCTATAGAGATGTATACAGTACAGAGGTGGCTCCATCTGATCCCTATAGAGATGTATACAGTACAGAGAGGTGGCTCCATCTGATCCCTATAGAGATGTATACAGTACAGAGGTGGTGCCATCTGATCCCTATAGAGATGTATACAGTACAGAGGTGGCTCCATCTGATCCCTATAGAGATGTATACAGTACAGAGGTGGCTTTATCTGATCCCTATAGAGATGTATACAGTACAGAGGTGGCTTTATCTGATCCCTATAGAGATGTATACAGTACAGAGAGGTGGCTTTATCTGATCCCTATAGAGATGTATACAGTACAGAGGTGGCTCCATCTGATCCCTATAGAGATGTATACAGTACAGAGGTGGCTCCATCTGATCCCTATAGAGATGTATACAGTACAGAGGTGGCGCCATCTGATCCCTATAGAGATGTATACAGTACAGAGGTGGCTCCATCTGATCCCTATAGAGATGTATACAGTACAGAGGTGGCTCCATCTGATCCCTATAGAGATGTATACAGTACAGAGAGGTGGCTCCATCTGATCCCTATAGAGATGTATACAGTACAGAGAGGTGGCGCCATCTGATCCCTATAGAGATGTATACAGTACAGAGGTGGCGCCATCTGATCCCTATAGTGACGTGTACAGTACAGAGAGGTGGCTCCATCTGATCCCTATAGAGATGTATACAGTACAGAGGTGGCTCCATCTGATCCCTATAGAGATGTATACAGTACAGAGGTGGCTCCATCTGATCCCTATAGAGATGTATACAGTACAGAGAGGTGGCTCCATATAATCCCTATAGAGATGTATACAGTACAGAGAGGTGGCTCCATCTGATCCCTATAGAGATGTATACAGTACAGAGAGGTGGCGCCATCTGATCCCTATAGTGATGTATACAGTACAGAGGTGGCGCCATCTGATCCCTATAGAGATGTATATAGTTATATTCCAGATCAGTGTCTGACTGGGATATCGCCACCAATGAAGAACCAGTGAGAAACCACCAGTCAGAGTTGCAGGTTATAAAGCTGGGGGCCCTCTGGGGGATCCTCTTGTCCTGTGGGGGCAGTCCGACACTGCTGCAGATCATCTTCCATCTGCAGCAGATCAGTGGCTTTTCTCGGTGTTGTACCAGGGTTTGACCACTAGGCGGTGCCTCGCTCTGCGTCTCTATATGTAGCAGAGCTCTTTCGCCTCCTCAGGACTGATCTGTGCAGATTTGGTCTTTGTTCTGGAGTTTTTGTTCTATTCTGTTTGGGATGTAAATGTTATATATAATGTAATAGTCTAGGACTTCTCAGTGACTGTATGTGGTGTCAGTGCTGCCGGACCCTCCTATATACCCCACGGTGTGTGATCTGGAATGTTCCTCCTGGATCTGTACACCGTCCTCTCCCAGCCACCCATGGATAAGATGAGAGGCTGTGTGAGCGGCGGGGGCTGTCACCTGTCCATGGGCTCCCAGGAATGTGCTGGGGGCAGGTGGCATCTGGACGCCACGTGTCACCACTGTCACTGACTGTCCCAGCAGACCCCGAGCCCCCCACCACCTCACTATAGTTCCTATAACACTCCTGTAATCCAGAAATTCTGATAATCCGGTAAATGAAGGAGTGGGGATAACAGAAAAGTGGTATGGTAGGGGCCCCACCTCTGTGTACAGGCTCAGGAGGGGCTCCTGGGGTGCTGCTTGTTTTCCCCATTGAGCAGCACAGTGGGCTCAGCTTCATCTATCGCACAGTATTGTCCCAGTGTGAATACAGAGCAGAACACAAAACAACACAACTCAGGGGGAACAAGCTGTAAGGAGGGGAGAGCAGGAGGAGGGAGCTCGGCAGGGCCGCATTGTCTCCCGGAGCCGCCACAATGGGGATTGGTGACTGTGACAATGTGGGTAATTCCAATAGACTCCATGTGCTGCCCCCAAACCCGGCACCGCTACTAGTGATAGAGAGGGATAGTGGTACTAGTGCAGGGTGCACGACTACTAGTGATAGAGATAGTGATACTAGTGCAGGGTGCACCGCTACTAGTGATAGAGAGGGATAGTGATACTAGTGCAGGGTGCACCACTACTAGTGATAGGGATAGTGATACTAGTGCAGGGTGCACCGCTACTAGTGATAGAGAGGGATAGTGGTACTAGTGCAGGGTGCACCACTACTAGTGATAGGGATAGTGATACTAGTGCAGGGTGCACCGCTACTAGTGATAGAGAGGGATAGTGATACTAGTGCAGGGTGCACCACTACTAGTGATAGGGATAGTGATACTAGTGCAGGGTGCACCGCTACTAGTGATAGAGAGGGATAGTGGTACTAGTGCAGGGTGCACGACTACTAGTGATAGAGATAGTGATACTAGTTTAGGGTGCACCACTACTAGTGATAGGGATAGTGATACTAGTGCAGGGTGCACGACTACTAGTGATAGGGATAGTGATACTAGTGCAGGGTGCACCGCTACTAGTGATAGGGATAGTGATACTAGTGCAGGGTGCACGACTACTAGTGATAGGGATAGTGATACTAGTGCAGGGTGCACCGCTACTAGTGATAGGGATAGTGATACTAGTGCAGGGTGCACAGCTACTAGTGATAGGGATAGTGATACTAGTGCAGGGTGCACGACTACTAGTGATAGGGATAGTGATACTAGTGCAGGGTGCACGACTACTAGTGATAGAGGGATAGTGATACTAGTGCAGGGTGCACGACTACTAGTGATAGAGAGGGATAGTGGTACTAGTGCAGGGTGCACAGCTACTGGTGATAGAGAGGGATAGTGATACTAGTGCAGGGTGCACGACTACTAGTGATAGAGAGGGATAGTGGTACTAGTGCAGGGTGCACGACTACTAGTGATAGGGATATTGATACTACTGCAGGGTGCACAGCTACTGGTGATAGAGAGGGATAGTGATACTAGTGCAGGGTGCACGACTACTAGTGATAGGGATATTGATACTACTGCAGGGTGCACGACTACTAGTGATAGAGAGGGATAGTGGTACTAGTGCAGGGTGCACAGCTACTGGTGATAGAGATAGTGATACTAGTGCAGGGTGCACGACTACTAGTGATAGAGATAGTGATACTAGTGCAGGGTGCACGACTACTAGTGATAGAGAGGGATAGTGATACTAGTGCAGGGTGCACCGCTACTAGTGATAGGGATAGTGATACTAGTGCAGGGTGCACGACTACTAGTGATAGGGATAGTGATACTAGTGCAGGGTGCACGACTACTAGTGATAGAGGGATAGTGATACTAGTGCAGGGTGCACGACTACTAGTGATAGAGAGGGATAGTGGTACTAGTGCAGGGTGCACAGCTACTGGTGATAGAGATAGTGATACTAGTGCAGGGTGCACGACTACTAGTGATAGGGATAGTGATACTAGTGCAGGGTGCACGACTACTAGTGATAGAGAGGGATAGTGATACTACTGCAGGGTGCACGCTACTAGTGATAGGGATAGTGATACTAGTGCAGGGTGCACGACTACTAGTGATAGAGGGATAGTGATACTAGTGCAGGGTGCACGACTACTAGTGATAGAGAGGGATAGTGGTACTAGTGCAGGGTGCACAGCTACTGGTGATAGAGAGGGATAGTGATACTAGTGCAGGGTGCACGACTACTAGTGATAGAGAGGGATAGTGGTACTAGTGCAGGGTGCATCGCTACTAGTGATAGAGAGGGATAGTGATAGTAGTGCAGGGTGCACGACTACTAGTGATAGAGATAGGGATACTAGTGCAGGGTGCACGACTACTAGTGATAGAGAGGGATAGTGGTACTAGTGCAGGGTGCACGACTACTAGTGATAGAGAGGGATAGTGGTACTAGTGCAGGGTGCATCGCTACTAGTGATAGAGAGGGATAGTGATAGTAGTGCAGGGTGCACGACTACTAGTGATAGAGATAGGGATACTAGTGCAGGGTGCACGACTACTAGTGATAGAGAGGGATAGTGATACTACTGCAGGGTGCACGCTACTAGTGATAGGGATGGTGATACTAGTGCAGGGTGCACGACTACTAGTGATAGAGAGTGATAGTGGTACTAGTGCAGGGTGCACACTACTAGTGATAGAGAGGGATAGTGATACTAGTGCAGGGTGCACGACTACTAGTGATAGAGAGGGATAGTGGTACTAGTGCAGGGTGCACGACTACTAGTGATAGAGAGGGATAGTGATAGTAGTGCAGGGTGCACGACTACTAGTGATAGAGAGGGATAGTGGTACTAGTGCAGGGTGCACGACTACTAGTGATAGAGAGGGATAGTGATAGTAGTGCAGGGTGCACGACTACTAGTGATAGAGAGGGATAGTGATAGTAGTGCAGGGTGCACGACTACTAGTGATAGAGAGGGATAGTGGTACTAGTGCAGGGTGCACGACTACTAGTGATAGAGAGGGATAGTGATAGTAGTGCAGGGTGCACGACTACTAGTGATAGAGAGGGATAGTGATACTAGTGCAGGGTGCACCGCTACTAGTGATAGAGAGGGATAGTGGTACTAGTGCAGGGTGCACAGCTACTGGTGATAGAGAGGGATAGTGATACTAGTGCAGGGTGCACAGCTACTAGTGATAGGGATAGTGATACTAGTGCAGGGTGCACCGCTACCCCCCCCCCCCCCCCCCGTATGTGGCACTGTCCGCTCCCGCTTTCCCCGGTGTGTGGCACTGTCCGCTCCCGCTCCCCCAGTATGTGGTACTGTCCGCTCCCGCTCCCCCAGTATGTGGTACTGTCCGCTCCCGCTCCCCCAGTATGTGGTACTGTCCGCTCCCGCGGTATGTGGCATGGTCCGCTCCCCCCGGTATGTGGTACTGTCCGCTCCCCCCGGTATGTGGTACTGTCCGCTCCCCCCGGTATGTGGTACTGTCCGCTCCCGCACTCCCCGGTATGTGGTACTGTCCGCTCCCCCCGGTATGTGGTACTGTCCGCTCCCCCGGTATGTGGTACTGTCCGCTCCCCCGGTATGTGGTACTGTCCGCTCCCACCCGGTATGTGGTACTGTCCGCTCCCACCCGGTATGTGGTACTGTCCGCTCCCCCCCCCCCGGTATGTGGTACTGTCTGCTCCCTCCGGTATGTGGTATTGTCCGCTCCCGCTCCCCCCGGTATGTGGCACTGTCTGCTCCCGCTCCCCCAATATGTGGCACTGTCCGCTCCCGCTCCCCCCCGGTATGTGGTACTGTCCGCTCCCGCTCCCCCCGGTATGTGGCACTGTCCGCTCCCGCTCCCCCCGGTATGTGGTATTGTCCGCTCCCGCTCCGTCCGCTCCCGCTCCCCCCGGTATGTGGTATTGTCCGCTCCCGCTCCGTCCGCTCCCGCTCCCCCCGGTATGTGGCACTGTCCGCTCCCGCTCCCCCAATATGTGGCACTGTCCGCTCCCGCTCCCCCCCGGTATGTGGTACTGTCCGCTCCCGCACCCCCCCGGTATGTGGTACTGTCCGCTCCCCCCGGTATGTGGCACTGTCCGCTCCCGCTCCCCCCGGTATGTGGTACTGTCCGCTCCCCCCGGTATGTGGCACTGTCCGCTCCCGCTCCCCCCGGTATGTGGTACTGTCCGCTCCCGCTCCCCCCGGTATGTGGCACTGTCCGCTCCCGCTCCCCCCCGGTATGTGGTACTGTCCGCTCCCGCACCCCCCCGGTATGTGGTACTGTCCGCTCCCTCTCCCCCGGTATGTGGCACTGTCCACTCCCGCTCCCCCCGGTATGTGGCACTGTCCGCTCCCCCCGGTATGTGGCACTGTCCGCTCCCCCCGGTATGTGGCACTGTCCGCTCCCCCCGGTATGTGGCACTGTCCGCTCCCGCACCCCCCCCGGTATGTGGTACTGTCCGCTCCCGCACCCCCCCCGGTATGTGGTACTGTCCGCTCCCGCTCCCCCCCGGTATGTGGTACTGTCCGCTCCCGCACCCCCCGGTATGTGGTACTGTCCGCTCCCGCACCCCCCGGCTATGTTCTTTGGTTTCTTCGCGTTATTACAGGGTAAGTAGAAGTTAGCACAGAATCCAACGCTCCAGGCACCTGCTGTAAGAAGGAGGCGTGTCCGCCACGCCCCCTGCTCGCTGATTGGCCGGGAGTTGACAATGTTCTCGCAGAGGGGCGGTCCCGGGGCCGCAGGCAGTATATGAGTGGAGTCCGCGGCGGGCAGGACAGAGCGCAGAGTCCGCAGCCCCAGCACCACAATGCCGCGATCATTCCTGGTCAAGAAACACTTCACCACCACCAAGAAGCCGAACTACAGCGAGCTGGAGAGCCAGACAGGTAAGGAGGAGCACATAGCATGATGTATACAGCTGGTCCTCCATGTAGTGTGATGTAGCAGAGCTGGTGTGGTGCCTCCATGTAGTGTGATGTAGCAGAGCTGGTGTAGTGCCTCCATGTAGTGTGATGTAGCAGAGCTGGTGGGGTGCCTCCATATAGTGTGATGTAGCAGAGCTGGTGTGGTGCCTCCATATAGTGTGATGTAGCAGAGCTGGTGTGGTGCCTCCATATAGTGTGATGTAGCAGAGCTGGTGTGGTGCCTCCTTGTAGTGTGATGTAGCAGAGCTGGTGTAGTGCCTCCATGTAGTGTGATGTAGCAGAGCTGGTGTAGTGCCTCCATGTAGTGTGATGTAGCAGAGCTGGTGTAGTGCCTCCATGTAGTGTGATGTAGCAGAGCTGGTGTAGTGCCTCCATGTAGTGTGATGTAGCAGAGCTGGTGTAGTGCCCGGCACAGCAGCACACATAGCATGATATATTTACCTATTCCTCCATATAGTGTGATGTAGCAGAGCTGGTGGGGTGCCTCCATATAGTGTGATGTAGCAGAGCTGGTGGGGTGCCTCCATATAGTGTGATGTAGCAGAGCTGGTGGGGTGCCTCCATATAGTGTGATGTAGCAGAGCTGGTGGGGTGCCTCCATATAGTGTGATGTAGCAGAGCTGGTGGGGTGCCTCCATATAGTGTGATGTAGCAGAGCTGGTGGGGTGCCTCCATATAGTGTGATGTAGCAGAGCTGGTGGGGTGCCTCCATATAGTGTGATGTAGCAGAGCTGGTGGGGTGCCTCCATATAGTGTGATGTAGCAGAGCTGGTGTAGTGCCCGGCACAGCAGCCTCACTCCTTCCTCCTTCTCTCCACAGTCTACATTTCCCCTTTCCTCTATGACAAGTTCTCCATCCCTGTGATCCCCCAGCCGGACATCCTGAGCCCAGGAGCTTACTTCCCTCCTCTGGTCTGGGACACTGGCTTACTGACCACCTTCTTCAGCCCTGAGCCTGACTACAGCAAGTCCCCCATCTCCACCTCCAGCGATGACTCCAAACCCCTGGACCTCACCTCCTTCTCCAGTGAGGATGATGAGGGGAAGACCTCGGACCCCCCCAGCCCGGCCTCCTCCGCCACAGAAGCCGAGAAGTTCCACTGTAACCAATGCAGCAAGTCTTACTCCACCTTTGCCGGACTCTCTAAGCACAAGCAGCTGCACTGTGACTCGCAGACCAGAAAGTCTTTCAGCTGCAAATACTGCGAGAAGGAATATGTCAGTCTAGGGGCCCTGAAGATGCACATCAGGAGCCACACTCTGCCCTGCGTCTGTAAGATCTGCGGCAAGGCCTTCTCCAGACCGTGGCTGCTGCAGGGCCACATCCGCACACACACAGGTAAGCTCTCCTATCCTACTGTGCCCCTATGATAGCTCCTCTGGTCCCCTGCTGTCATGTGACTTGTGGCGTCCTATTTGGATCTGCAGATATAGCAGTGTGAATGACAATAGCTGCTGTATACGCTGGGTAGTGGCGCTGTGCTGCACCTGTTCCCCATGCCGGGGTTCCCCCCCTCCTCGCCCCCAGCTGCCACCCTGGCTCACGTTCCAAGCCCAGATCACATTCACTCCACACCTTGGTCCCCGCGCAGGGCCCGCTCTGATTGTTGTGTCTTCTATGGCTTTCATTTCACACCCTCTTCAAGTGCTAAAGACTTCAGGGCGGCAGTGATTGTGCGGCTCAATGGCCCCAAGACCCTCACCTGCCCCGCACATTAGCATCTCATACAAAGAGTGAATGACACCTTCATTAGCCTCTTTTCTTCCTAATGTAAATCTCCCGCCCCGTACACGCTGCCCCCCCCCCCCGTACACGCTGCCCCCGCCCCTCGTGTGGATCTTTTTCACATCTTGCTCATCATTAATCTGTGTTCTTCTTTCCCAGGTGAGAAGCCGTTCTCCTGCACACATTGTAACCGAGCCTTCGCCGACCGCTCCAATCTCCGCGCCCACCTGCAGACCCATTCCGATGTCAAGAAATATCAGTGCAGGACCTGCTCCAGGACTTTCTCCCGCATGTCCCTGCTCCACAAGCACGAGGAGTCGGGCTGCTCCGGGAACCACTGATCGCTCCTTGTGCACAAGTGACTGTAAAAGACGTTACAAAGGGCTATTGGGCCCCCCCTCCCCATACAAGTGCCTTGGCCGAGTGTAGCGGACACACTTGTGTGGTTTTTGGGGAATCTATGACACTTATCTAATGCTCTTAAGTGCTGAAAGTAGCCGCTACGTTCCAGTGCCTTACCGCCATATCCTGGTGCCTTACCGCCACATCACAGGACGCCCGTGATTGGCTGCAGCTTATAAACCTCGATGGACGCAGAAGGCGGCTATTTCCTCTCTCTTTATGAAGGACGGAGTCAAAGTGTTACGATGCCTTGGTATCTTTGTGATTGTATATAATTCTATGCCGAGAAGGTGTTACTATGCAATACTGATCTCCCGCTTACAGGGCAGCTGTCGGGCTGCAGCCTTAACAATGATCAGGAAGGGGCGAGCCGCTCGCGCCCCCCCCCCAAACAACCATTGTGTTTACAGAGCTCCTGAGCACCTGTTAATGCGCCTTTCATGAGATCTCGTATTAATAGCCGGCAGTTGTCAGCCACCTCAATGGCTGCCGGCCCGGACAGGTGGACGCCATAGAGATAGGTGTCGCCCCTTCCTTCCACATAACCCGTACAGATGAATGTTTACATTTCGATGGTACACTGGTATTTATATTTTTTTTATCTTCCACTTTTTGTACTGATGAAACTTTTATACTTAAACACAATCTATTTGATATTAAATAATAAAAAAACCCTTTAATTTATAAAACTTTTGTTTTGTCTTCTTCCTGTGTTTGGGGGTCTATTGTCAAGGTTTCAGGGGGGCGTCTGTATCCTCCTACTTCTTCTAGCCTTCCCTTATACAGATGGATGTAGGTGCAGCTCACCACATACAAGAGGGTGCAATAAAGGGGTTCACCCAGAGATTTGTAATTTACTTCTATAAAAAAAAAATCTCCAGTATTCCAGTACTTACCTGCTGATGTATGTCCTGCAGAAAGTGGTGTATTCTCTCCAGTCTGCAGAGCAGGAGAGGTTTTCTATGGGGATTTGCTGCTGCTCTGGACAGAGGTGGCAGCAGAGAGCACTGTCATACTGGAGAGAATGCACCACTTCCTGCAGGACATGCATCATCTGATAAGTACTGCAAGACTGGATTTTTTTTTTTTTTTTTGATTTTTTTTTTTAAATAGAAGTAAATTACAAATCTATATAACTTTCTGACATCAGTTGATTTTAAACGAATTTGAACATCCCCTTTAATGGGGTTGAACATAGAAGGAATCTGCCCTCTAGGTACTTGATAATACTAAGATGTGAATTAAAAGAACAATACACATGATTAATCATTTTAGGATTATCAGGTACCCGGAGGACGGCTTTTTGTTTTATGTGTTATATGTTTATCCCAGGTAGATTTAGCAGCCACATCTGCTGGAAGTTAGTTCCAGGCATCTACTACTTTTCTCTCATGATACATATTGCAGCTCCGGTGCTTTTTCTGTATAGGACCTGCTGTGATTTGTAGTCCCACAGCAGCTGGAGGACCCAGGTTGCCAACTCTGAAAACAATGGAGAGGTAAGGAAGTGGTGCAGAACAATCAGGTGTGTACAGGAGGAAGCACCTGCCGTCCCCGCACCTTGTGGACGATGCGAGGTGCAGCCGCTCAGCCTCTTATACTGGAGTGACAAAGGTTCCCATATTCCAAGTAGTTGTGGCTTCCCTCTACATAGGGGGTCACTGATACATGAGATGGACGGCGCCCATAACACAGGCACGGCCCAGAATTCCTCCTGCTTCAAGTTGTAACAAAGTTGTGTAAGTGCGGTGACATGCAGGAGCGACTCCATTGATGGATGACCCCAGAGGTGGGGAATCCCAGGACAGCCATTGCCTCTGACTGGACAGTCTCCATTTGGCTGAAATGTTAACAAGGCCGGGACCTGGTGACCTGGGGGGTCATTTGCCGCTGGGCAGGTTCCTTTAAGTGCTCAGTCTGTGCAGTGAATAGATGTTCCTGGCAGCTATTGTGTCAGCAGCCGTCCGTAAGGGCCGTGACGATTAGAACAAGATGTTCTGCAGCAGCTCACAATCTTGCAGTGTTTTGCATAGAATCGGTGTGCTGGCACTTTTTATCAGGGCTCCTGTGGCCCCTGGTGCTGGTCTGCAGGTGATAGGTAATGGGACTCAGGGCTCCTGTGGCCCCTGGTGCTGGTCTGTAGATGATAGGTGATGGGGTTTAGGACTCCTGTGGCCCTTGGTGCTGGTCTGTAGATGATAGGTAATGGGACTCAGGGCTCCTGTGGCCCCTGGTGCTGGTCTGCAGGTGATAGGTGATGGGGCTCAGGGCTCCTGTGGCCCCTGGTGCTGGTCTGCAGGTGATAGGTGATGGGCCCCTGGTGCTGGTCTGTAGATGATAGGTGATGGGGCTCAGGGCTCCTGTGGCCCCTGGTGCTGGTCTGTAGATGATAGGTGATGGGGTTTAGGACTCCTGTGGCCCTTGGTGCTGGTCTGTAGATGATAGGTGATGGGGCTCAGGGCTCCTGTGGCCCCTGGTGCTGGTCTGTAGATGATAGGTGATGGGGCTCAGGGCTCCTGTGGCCCCTGGTGCTGGTCTGTAGATGATAGGTGATGGGGCTCAGGGCTCCTGTGGCCCCTGGTGCTGGTCTGTAGATGATAGGTGATGGGGTTTAGGACTCCTGTGGCCCTTGGTGCTGGTCTGTAGATGATAGGTGATGGGGCTCAGGGCTCCTATGGCCCCTGGTGCTGGTCTGTAGATGATAGGTGATGGGGCTCAGGGCTCCTGTGGCCCCTGGTGCCGGTCTGTAGATGATAGGTGATGGGGTTTAGGACTCCTGTGGCCCTTGGTGCTGGTCTGTAGATGATAGGTGATGGGGTTTAGGACTCCTGTGGCCCCTGGTGCTGGTCTGCAGATGATGGGGCTCATCACTCTCTACACGGCCCCGGGCCCCTCCGCCTCCTCACAAGACAACACCAGAGGGGAGAAAGGTAAATTGGAGACTGAGAATAACTTCTCATCTCCTGCAGCCGGGGGTCCGGGGTCTCAGGATGGAGAAAGGTCTCACTGGTTACTGGAGAAGATTCCAGGATGTGGTTAGAACTACAAAGAAATAAAAGGGGTACAGGAAAGTGACACGCTGACACTCGGGGTACAGGATGGTGACACTTGGGGTACAAGATAGTGACACTGGGGGTACAGGATGGTGACACTTGGGGTACAGGATAGTGACACTTGGGGTACAGGGAAGAACGGAAAAACATGAACAGAGGGGCGCTCATATAGTGTAGTAGCTCAATGGAGTGGAATTTCCAATATAAAAAGCAAGTTGTAGACTAACCTCGGGTTGTGCGTACGATAGGCACAACACTAGCAAAGCCCAAATTCACACAGAAGTCCTCAGCCAGGCAAACAGTGGTAGTGGTCGGCCCCCATCTAGATGCCGATACTTGCCAAATGTGTATACAAGATAGACTGTAGATAGCTGATCTAGCCTCATCGCAGGATTTGCAAGACGTACTCTCCAGTATTATTCATAAAATTGGTTTAATGAGCAACGCGTTTCGGCGACGTACTGCCGCCTTTATCAACCTTCTTGATAAAGGCGGCAGTACGTCGCCGAAACGCGTTGCTCATTAAACCAATTTTATGAATAATACTGGAGAGTACGTCTTGCAAGTCCTGCACCAAGGCTAGATCAGCTATCTACAGTCTATCTTGTATACACTTGGGGTACAGAATAATGACACTTGGGGTACAGAATAATGACACTTGGGGTACAGGATAGTGACACGCTGACACTTGGGGTACAGGATAGTGACACGCTGACACTTGGGGTACAGGATAGTGACACGCTGACACTTGGGGTACAGGATAGTGACACGCTGACACTTGGGGTACAGGATAGTGACACGCTGACACTTGGGGTATAGGATAGTGACACGCTGACACTTGGGGTACAGGATAATGACACTTGGGGTACAGGATAGTGACTCCACTTGAAACTTCTGCTCATATCCCGTAGTGGGAACATACTCAGGGAAGCTTCACACGTATTGCAGCAGATTTGACTAAATGAATGAACAGCATTAATTCTGCACTGTCAAATCTGCTGCGGTCTCTGATACGGTACGTGTGAAGCTACCCTCAAAGTCTGTAATCTCCTGTGCAATACAGTTTTAGGCTATGTTCAGACTTTGTAAGACACCGGGTCACGAAATGGCTGGTGTCAGAGAAGATCAACCCCAGCCAGTACTGCAGTACTGGCCGCATGATCTTTACTGCCGCTGAATTCGAATGAGGGTGCATCCGTGCACGCCCGCATCAGAGTTCACCACTGCACACAATGGAGCATGCGGCAGGAGCTGCACGCTCCATTGTGTGAACTGACAGGGAAACTGACATGTCAGTTTCATTCTGCGCTGCTAGAGATCCCAGCCGGAGTGTATACCATGTATACCAACATCCGTGATTACTACCGAGCTTACGTTGTGTGAACATAGCCTTACTGTGTTTTTAAGGGATTCTCCGGGCGTAGAAAGCTTTCATCCAGAGACAGCGCCACCCTTGTCCCCAGTCTGGATGTGGTGCTGCAGGATAGTAATACCACACACAACCTGAGGACAGGGGTGGCGCTGTTTCTGCAAGAAAAGTAGCTGTGCTGCATTGAGTGCAGGTGGCCTGGTTCACACCCTGTATTTAGCATTGGAAAATGGTTGTTTTATGCCACAACTTATTAGTTTTTCCTAATTTCATAGGGAAATGACGGGCAGTGAAATACAGCCACAATAGTCACATAAAATAGAGCAAAAACACGTGACTAAGGTGGAGTAACCATGGTGACCCCCAGAATAATGGTGACACGCCTCACTGTACTGCTCCTATATGTTGTCCCAGAGTGTGTGACCCGATCCCTCCCGGGCTGCACTGCGGCACACTGTGAGGGAGGAGCACGGCGAGGGCTCTCCTGACAGGACGGGGCTACGCTGCGCGCCTTTTCCCCGCGCTCCTATTGGCGGAGAAGGGCAGTGACGTCACCCGCTGCTGTAGAGCCGGAGGAGTCACAAGATCCCTGAGGAGAAACAGGATGGCGGCGGACAGGTGAGCGAGAAAAGTAGTGTACCTGCCGTATGTATAGTCAGGGAGGCGTGTACCCGCCGTATGTATAGTCAGGGGGGCGTGTACCCGCCGTATGTATAGTCAGGGGGGCGTGTACCCGCCGTATGTATAGTCAGGGGGGCGTGTACCCGCCGTATGTATAGTCAGGGGGCGTGTACCCGCCGTATGTATAGTCAGGGGGGCGTGTACCCGCCGTATGTATAGTCAGGGGGCGTGTACCCGCCGTATGTATAGTCAGGAGGCGTGTACCCGCGGTATGTATAGTCAGGTGGGTGTGTACCCGCCGTATGTATAATCAGGGGGGCGTGTACCCGCGGTTTGTATAGTCAGGAGGCGTGTACCCGCCGTATGTATAGTAAGGGGGGCGTGTACCCGCCGTATGTATAGTCAGGAGGCGTGTACCCGCGGTATGTATAGTAAGGGGGGCGTGTACCTGCCGTATGTATAGTCAGTGGGGCGTGTACCCGCCGTATGTATAGTCAGGGGGGCGTGTACCCGCCGTATGTATAGTCAGGGGGGCGTGTACCCGCCGTATGTATAGTCAGGGGGGCGTGTACCCGCCGTATGTATAGTCAGGGGGGCGTGTACCCGCCGTATGTATAGTCAGGGGGCGTGTACCCGCCGTATGTATAGTCAGGGGGGCGTGTACCTGCCGTATGTATAGTCAGGGGGGCGTGTACCCGCCGTATGTATAGTCAGGAGGCGTGTACCCGCGGTATGTATAGTCAGGTGGGTGTGTACCCGCCGTATGTATAATCAGGGGGGCGTGTACCCGCGGTATGTATAGTCAGGAGGCGTGTACCCGCGGTATGTATAGTCAGGGGGGCGTGTACCTGCCGTATGTATAGTCAGGGGGGCGTGTACCCGCCGTATGTATAGTAAGGGGGGCGTGTACCCGCCGTATGTATAGTCAGGAGGCGTGTACCCGCGGTATGTATAGTAAGGGGGGCGTGTACCCGCGGTATGTATAGTCAGGGAGGCGTGTACCTGCCGTATGTATAGTCAGTGGGGCGTGTACCCGCCGTATGTATAGTCAGGGGGGCGTGTACCCGCCGTATGTGTAGTCAGGGGGCGTGTACCTGCCGTATGTATAGTCAGGGGGGGGGGGGTGTACCCAGTGGCGGTCTTTGGCACCAAGCACCCCAAGCGACAACATCTAGGGGGGCCCTCACGCTCCGCTCTTGTGCTCAAGATTGCTGGACAGGTCCGCTGCCCCGCTCGCTGCTGCCATCTGAACTGTAACTATGAGCACTCGTAATGAGCGCTCATAGTTACATTCAGCAGCACTGACAGGGCGGGAGACATTGGCCCCCTTCCTGTCAGTCACTCTTGGGCCGCAGGAGGGGTTTTCCCTGCGGTCACAAGTGGCAGCTTTGTCCTTGTGATGCCGGCGCTCCAGTGACATCACTGGCGCATCGGCGCCAGGACAAGGGGAGTGCGGCCTCTTGTGATCGCAGGGAAAATCCTTCCGGCGGCCACAAGAGTGAAGAGAAGAGGAGACGCCCGGATCCAGGTGAGTATAAGTGTTTGTTTTATTGTGTTATATACTATATGGGAGGGAAAGCACACAGGGGGTCTATATAAATGGGGGGAGCACACAGGGGGGCTATATAACAGGGGGAGCACACGGGGGCTATAGACTACTGGTGCTTCACAGAGGGGTCTATATACTACTGGGGGCAGCACACAGGGGGTCTACATACTACTTGGGGCAGCAGAATGGGGTCTATATACAACTTGGAGAGCACACAGGAGGTCTATATCCAAGTGGGGGAGCACACAGGGGGGGCTATATACTACTTGGGGAGCACACAGGGGTCTATATACTACTGGTGGGGCACACAGGGGGTCTATAGACTACTGGGGAACATACAGGGGGTCTACATACTACTTGTGAGGCACACAGGTGGTCTATATATAACTGGGGAAGCACACAGGGGTCTGTATACTACTGGGGCTGCACACAAGGGGTCTATATAATACTGGTGGGGCACACAGGGGGTCTATATACTACTGGGGGAACCACACAGGGGGTTTATATTCTACTGAAGGATCACACAGGAGGTCTTTATCCAAGTGGGGGAGCACACAGGGGGGCTAAATACCACTGAGGGAGCACACAGGGGGCATTTATACTAGTGGGGAGCACACAGGGGGTATATACAACTGGGGGCAGCACACAGGGGGTCTATATACAACTGGGGCAGCACACAGGAGGTCTATATACTTCTGGGGGAGCACACAGGGGGGCTATATATAACTGGGGTAACACACAGGGGTCTATATACTACTGGGGGAAGCAAACAAGGGGTACATACTACTGGGGGCAGGACACAAGGGATATATACTATTGGGGGGCGTGTACCCGCTGTATGTATAGTCAGGTCGGCGTGTACCCGCTGTATGTATAGTAAGGCGGGGCGTGTACCCGCTGTATGTATAGTCAGGGGGGGCGTGTACCCGCTGAATGTATAGTCAGGGGGTCGTGTTCCCGACGTATGTATAGTCAGGTGGGCGTGTACCCGCCGTATTTATAGTCAGGAGGGCGTGTACCCGCCGTATGTATAGTCAGATGGGCGTGTACCCGCCGTATGTATAGTCAGGAGGGCGTGTACCCACTGTATGTATAGTCAGGGAGGCGTGTACATGCTGTATGTATAGTCAGGTGGGCGTGTACCTGCTGTATGTATAGTCAGGTGGGCGTGTACCCGCTGTATGTATAGTCGGGGGGTGTACCCGCTGTATGTATAGTCAGGTGGGCGTGTACCCGCTGTATGTATAGTCAGGGAGGCGTGTACCCGCCGTATGTATAGTCAGGGAGCATTTACCCGCTGTATGTATAGTCAGGGGGCATGTACCCGCTGTATGTATAGTCAGGGGGCATGTACCCGCTGTATGTATAGTCAGGTGGGCGTGTACCCGCTGTATGTATAGTCAGGGGGCATGTACCCGCTGTATGTGTAGTCAGGGGGGCGTGTACACGCTGTATGTATAGTCAGGGGGGCGTGTACCCGCTTTATGTGTAGTCAGGTGGGTGTGTACCCCTCCAGCCATCAGAATACCACCCTGTAGTGGTCTCCAACCTGTGAACCCTCAGCTTTTGCAAAACTACAGCTTAGATGTCAGGGCATTCTGGGAGTTGTAGTTTTGCAGATTGGAGACCTCCCTATAGAGAGTATAAGACATTGAGGTTGTATACCTCTTGGGGGGGATATGTATACCTCTCTGGTGGGGTTATACCTCTCTGGGATTTGAGGTATACCTCTTGGGGGTGTGGATATGTAGGGGGGGGTATATATACCTCGTGGGTGTTACACCTCTTGGGATGGGGGTGTATACCTCTGTGTAAATCCCTTTGTGCAGACCACAGGCACATGGTTCATATGGACACGGCTCCCCGAACATGAGAAGTCCCTGATTTCTATCTTGACTGTTTTGGATCCATTTCTGAGTAATCCTGCGTACATTGTGGGGTTTGGGGCTGACGATAAGTGATGTTTCCTTGTTGGTGTAATTGCGGCTCATTATTATTTGGCACGCTCTCATTCACATGTTGCTTTATTTAGGATCTGACTTTGCTGCATTCCCTGCATAAAACATGAGGATCTCCGGACAGATCTGCCCAGACGTTACAGCGGGGCCGTGTATTATAATGGAGAGATGGAGCGATTAGCCGACTAATCATAAAGGAATCCAAACACAGAAAGCCGCAAATGGGAGCGTGTCATTGCTGTCAGAGCGGACGCCTCGGGTCCTCATATAGCGGCATGGAGGGAAAGGTATGATGGTAATGTGTAGTGAGTGCACAAGACTCCGCCACCGTGTCCTGCCCCGGCCTCAGATCTATTACCATAGACTTCATGTGGCTCCAGAGTGTTATGTGGCATCATCCATCCCATCCTGTAGGTGTAGCGGTGGTATTCTGCCCGATATCTTGGGTATACAACCTGTATACCTATATACTGCAACGTATTCTCCATGGTGGGGGATATGAGCCCTACAGCTGTTCATACAGTATAGTGCCAGCATATCGGGGTGCCAGCAGTGAGATCCCCACCAATCACAACTTTTAACATCTCATAGTTTATTATTATGGCAGGTAGACTTTACCGGAGAGATGGGGAACCTTCGGCCCCCCAGCTGTGGCCAAACTACAATTCCCATCATGCCTGGACAGCTTTTGGCTTTCAAGGCATGATGGGAAGTGTAGTTTTGCCACAGCTGGAGGGTCGAAAGTTCCTAATCTCTGCTTTACCGTGTATATTAGCAGATATCTAACCGAAATTACCAATATCCAATGGTGATTGATTGCGGTAAGTGAATGGGAGGTTTCAGGTCTGCAGCGTCGTCCTGTGCATTAGGCAACACCCACATAGAGGGAATTATCTGCGAGGTGTGAACGCGGCCTCACACCTCAATGCTATAAAATCATTATGTGCCCGGGACTGGTTGCTGGTTTCTATACGTTGTGCGTAATTGTTTTCTTGTATACAAATACAATAAGGAAAGGAGCGCACACCCATGAATGACCTGCTGGGACGCTGAGGCCTCTTTGGCCCTTGGGTGCAGTACGGGGCTCATTGACAGCATCAGAGTCCCCACTGTCCTCTGGGTATCTGTCAGGGATGTCATTGTGAAGCAGAATGTCTAATCATCATGTAGCGCTCAGGTATTACCTACCAGACAATTGAGCCCTGCTGATTCCTACAACATAAAAACCATCTTGGTTTTAGCCATTGTTCTCTAAGCTCTTCTACTTTCATCCGCACTTGAATCTCCCATTGTCACTTTCTTCCCGGCCGCTCGTCCTTTTGTCCCTGTTTCTTTTACTACCTGCTCCCCACCTGAGCAATTCACTGCACACCTGCTTAATGCCGTATTACCTGCACAGGCCCTATGTGCTTACAGACCTGCAGAAGTTGTATATGGAGCTGGGTGACATTGTGTGCACTCATTCACGGGGTTAATGTCTCCTCATCTGGCCCTGCTGGGGTCTGTGGGGTTAATCTCTCCTAATCTGGCTCTGCTGGGGTCCATGGGGTTAATGTCTCCTCATCTAGCCCATCTGGGGTCTATGGGGTTAATGTCACCTCATCTGATTGTATCCACAGGGTTATTTAGAAAACAAACAGAGCCCACATTCCTGGCCCAGCGGTGGGCTCCTGGTGGGCTCCTGGCTCCAGTATGATGGCCGGTGTCTCTGCTCTGATATTTATGGCCCATTACCAGCAGTGTTGTCATAGTCATCTGCTTCTTTCTTGTTGGTTCTTGGTATCTACAACTTAGGGTGAATGTGCAGACAGTATTAGTGGCATCAGCTCATAGAAACATAGAAGATTGTAGGCAGAAAAAGACCACTGGGTCCATCTAGTCGCCCTTTTAGTATTTCCCTTCTTATTAACTTAAGCCCCTATTCCACGGGTCGTTTAAAGGAGCAATATCATTCGTATTCGGCCGATATTGGCCGCTACGAACGATATTCGTCCCGTGGAATAGAGTGCAACGATCAGCCGACATCGTTCATGTCGGCTGATCGTTGCAGTCGCTTGTTTTTCAACATGTTGAAAAACAAGCGACTGATATAGCAGCGATCTGCTGCCGTCGCTCCGTTGAATAGGAGCATCGGCAGCAGATGCTGCTATATCCTATGGGCTGCCCGGACGATCAGCGATCCTCCGAGCAGCCCCTCCCGCACTCATCCGCTCGCTGCAGCCGCATTGAATAGCGGCAGCAGCGAGCGGGGAACGAGGAGCAAACGAGCGCTAATAGCGCTCGTTTGCTCCTCCAAACGACTCGTGGAATAGGGGCATTAGGATAGATATACAGGATGTTTATCCCAGGCAGGTTTAAATTCTATTATTGTAGATTTACTAACCACATCTGCTGGTAGTTTGTTCTATGTATCTACTACTCTTTCAGTTAAGTAACACTTTCGTCGCCGGCCGTAGGGAGGAGTGGGGGAACTGCGGAAGGGTCTGTCCGGATGATTTAAAGATCTTCCTGGTAGTCCATAGAAGATGGTGTCGGTCTGCTGCAGCCACTCCTATTACACGGAGTGATGGCCAGCAGACCGTCGCTATTGTTGTCCTTTTTGAACATCGTGCATGTCAGCTGATCGTTGCCTTTAAACATGAGCTAATACCCCCAATGATCATCGGCCAGAACGGTCAGAAATCGGCCAAATACAGCCGATATTCACTAGGTGTATTAGGGGCTTTAAGGAAAGTAACAAGTGTCAGATTTCTGGCTTATCTTCCAGGATAAAGGAATGGTAAGGCACCAGCTCTGAACTCCTCCAGTCCTTAATGTATTTAAGATAAGGACACTGGAAGATCTAATGAACCTTCTGCAGGAGAATTCCTCCCTGATCCTGAGATGACTGATAAGATAAATCTGTGCTTCTATGGAGGTGGCTGGTGTACTGGGCTGCTAAATGATGGCACATATATAAATGACGTATATGCACATGTGAATAAGGCCGTATATTGATGCACATGATGACGGAGGCCGTATATAGATGCACATGTAACACTGAGGCCGTATATAGATGCACGTGTAACACTGAGGCAGTATATAGATGCATGTGTAACACTGAGGCCGTATATAGATGCACGTGTAACACTGAGGCAGTATATAGATGCACATGTTAACACTGAGGCCGTGTATAGATGCATATGTAACACTGAGGCTGTATATAGATGCACATGTAACACTGAGGCAGTATATAGATGCACATGTAACACTGAGGCCGTATATAGATGCACGTGTAACACTGAGGCCGTATATAGATGCACGTGTAACACTGAGGCAGTATATAGATGCACGTGTAACACTGAGGCAGTATATAGATGCACGTGTAACACTGAAGCCGTGTATAGATGCACGTGTAACACTGAAGCCGTGTATAGATGCACATGTAACACTGAGGCCGTGTATAGATGCACGTGTAACACTGAGGCCGTGTATAGATGCACGTGTAACACTGAGGCCGTGTATAGATGCACATGTAACACTGAGGCTGTGTATAGATGCACGTGTAACACTGAGGCCGTGTATAGATGCACATGTAACACTGAGGCTGCCCTCTTCTGCCCACTGAGCTGCGGGAAGCTCTTTGTGTTTTTTATTAGGTTTTTTTCACCTTACGTGATCCTGTACATTGCAGCACAAAATGAAAACCAGATCTATTTGCAGAGAAATGTGAGAGTTGGCAAACAAGTCCTAATCACCAAATAATAGCGTCTCTTGTCGGCCTGCTCCGCAGATAAGCCAGTGACGACAGCGGGGAAATGACAGTGTTATTTAACTAGCCCACCACATGTAAGGCCCAGGACCCGGTGAGGTCATAGAACAGCCACACCACATCTGACACAGGACTTTATTAGTTCAGCGTGTCTGTCTAGGAGATTGTTCCAAGTACAAAAGGACTCGCATCTCAATCTATTAGCAGAGTCCAGGGGAAACAGCACTCTTTGGTAATAAGGATTTCATTGACTCGGTGAGTGTCTCGATGACTAATGAATGGCCGGACTAGGCAGGTCGCCGTGTTATCCCTTCAGTAAGGTCCTCCAGGTGGTAGTCGTACGGTGTAGCTTCTGCCCTTTGTAGATAACAGAGAAGGATCCAGAAGATTGCAGCAGGTATGAGGCTATAGGGTGCCCGTACACATGAAATCCACCACTGTATACCTGTCCCACCATCACAGTGCTCCAGGAAATAAGCTGTCATTCAGGGTAAATAGCTTCCCCCCCCGGACGCCATTGATGTCCCTCCATGTTGGTAGTCCAGGTAAAGTCTTCTCTGCAGGTAGTTCTTTCCCTCTTTATTTCCCAGGTAAGCCTGTGATTAGCGGCTCTGACAACGGGGGCCATTTGCTGACCACCTTGTGTGAACATCTGCAAGAGATTACAGTGTCAAGGCTAATAAATGCCCGGACTCAATCAGGACCCCTGAGCGGCCGCTCCACCAGGCAGGAGACCCCCGCACCCCTCTGAGAGCGTTCATTAGGCCTGTTGTTTCTCATTCAGAGGCCGCTCCAAATGGAGGTTTTATTTTGCATTTCCCCTTTGCACCTTTGTTCTCTCCTTTGATATTCGGAGCGACTCGGACGACGAGGTCTATTGAGATGTGATGTGAAAAGCAGGAGTTAGTTTAGCTAGTTACTGCAAATGTTATTTATGGCCCTGCCTGGTTCCTAGTCCCTACACAGCGGCCTCACACAGCTCCACCATCTTTATATCAACACATTTCTCTGAGTAGTGGTCAGTAATGGTCACCCGCAACAGGCGACAAATATATAGTAGATAAATGTATGAAGGGATGATGGAAGTACATGGGAGGAGATGTGATGGGGGTCAGGGGGTCTGGCCTTACATACGGGATCAGTGACATCGGGGGGAGTGATGGGGTCAGGTGATCTGGCCATACATACATGATCAGTGACATCAGGAGGAGTGATGGGGTCAGGTGATCTGGCCATACATACATGATCAGTGACATCGGGGGGAGTGATGGGGTCAGGGGGTCTGGCCATACATACATGATCAGTAAATCAGGAGGAGTGATGGGGTCAGGGGGTCTGGCCATACATACATGATCAGTGACATCAGTAGGAGTGATGGGGTCAGGTGATCTGGCCATACATACATGATCAGTAACATCAGGAGGAGTGATGGGGTCAGGTGATCTGGCCATACATACATGATCAGTGACATCACGGGGAGTGATGGGGTCAGGTGGTCTGGCCATACATACATGATCAGTGACATCAGGGGGAGTGATGGGGTCAGGTGGTCTGGCCATACATACATGATCAGTAAATCAGGAGGAGTGATGGGGTCAGGGGGTCTGGCCATACATACATGATCAGTAAATCAGGAGGAGTGATGGGGTCAGGTGATCTGGCCATACATACATGATCAGTAACATCAGGAGGAGTGATGGGGTCAGGTGATCTGGCCATACATACATGATCAGTAACATCAGGAGTGATGGGGTCAGGTGATCTGGCCATACATACATGATCAGTAACATCAGGAGGAGTGATGGGGTCAGGGGGTCTGGCCATACATACATGATCAGTAACATCAGGAGGAGTGATGGGGTCAGGGGGTGTGGCCATACATACATGATCAGTGACATCGGGAGGAGTGATGGGGTCAGGGGGTCTGGCCATACATACATGATCAGTAACATCAGTAGGAGTGATGGGGTCAGGGGGTCTGGCCATACATACATGATCAGTAACATCAGGAGGAGTGATGGGGTCAGGGGGTCTGGCCATACATACATGATCAGTAACATCAGGAGGAGTGATGGGGTCAGGGGGTGTGGCCATACATACATGATCAGTAACATCAGGAGGAGTGATGGGGTCAGGGGGTGTGGCCATACATACGTGATCAGTAACATCAGGAGGAGTGATGGGGTCAGGGGGTCTGGCCATACATACGTGATCAGTAACATCAGGAGGAGTGATGGGGTCAGGGGGTCTGGCCATACATACATGATCAGTAACATCAGGAGGAGTGATGGGGTCAGGGGGTCTGGCCATACATACGTGATCAGTAACATCAGGGGGAGTGATGGGGTCAGGGGGTGTGGCCATACATACGTGATCAGTAACATCAGGAGGAGTGATGGGGTCAGGGGGTGTGGCCATACATACGTGATCAGTGACATCGGGGGGAGTGAAGTGTTGGGATGATCGTCAATCCAATCTGTACTGTTATTGCAGTATAAATTTTGGAACCTCTGAATCCGTAAAAATGCAAATATGAGTGTATAGCTAGCTGTAGACAGGTACACTGAGCTCGGATGAGAGTGCATGCACTACTAATGCAGATAAAGTCGCTGACAGATTCCTCACAGAAGAAAATGATCTAAGAGTAGCTTCACACATTCTGTATCGGAGCCGATTTAATGGTGTGGATCCTCAGCAGATCTGCAGCAGATTTGATCTAAATAACTAAACACAGCATCAAATCTTCACCTTTAAATCTGCTGCGGATCCTGTACGTGTGAGAGTAGAAATCTGCCAGGCCTAATCCTTCTCTCCTGTGACAGTGGGGTCACCATATACATTAGAGGTGATGATTCAGCCAGCGCTGTGTGCTCATATGGCGGAGCTGCTGGAGTTCCTGTCGCACTAGTTCCTTCCTGCGTTATAGTGACTGTGATGTGGGTGTGATAAATCGCAGTGAGGGCAGAAGGGAAGCGGGTGTGTGTAGCAGTGATTGGTGAGTTACCAGTGTCCTGTTCACACTGTCATTTTGGACAGTGTTATATTCACTCCTGATATCTGAATATTCTATTGTGCGGGTGTCGTGGGGATTCAGTATCTCATTAGGAGTGTGACAGGAATTTTGTTTGCAAGTCTCTGGGTCTTAGGCACCGTTCACACCTGTCTAAAGTCCAGTCACAAGTGTGTTTAGTCTTCTCACTGCTGTCATTAGATTAAGTAGTGAACGACATGTGTATGCACACCTGCTGCCCCTATATATATGTGTGTATGAGGTCCTGATACCTGCTGCCCCTATATATATATGTGTGTATGAGGTCCAGATACCCGCTGCCCCCTATATATATGTGTGTATGAGGTCCAGATACCTGCTGCCACTATATATGTCCGTGTATGAGGTCCTGATACCTGCTGCCCCTATATATATATGTGTGTATGAGGTCCAGATACCCGCTGCCCCCTATATATGTGTGTGTATGAGGTCCAGATACCCGCTGCCCCTATATATATATATATGTGTATGAGGTCCAGATACCTGCTGCCCCCTATATATATGTGTGTGTGTATAAGGTCCAGATACCTGCTGCCCCCTATATATATATGTGTGTGTATGAGGTCCAGATACCTGCTGCCTCCTATATATATGTGTATGAGGTCCAGATACCTGCTGCCCCTATATATATATGTGTGTATGAGGTCCAGATACCTGCTGCCTCCTATATATATGTGTGTATGAGGTCCAGATACCTGCTGCCCCCTATATATATATATGTGTGTATGAGGTCCAGATACCCGCTGCCCCCTATATATATATATGTGTATGAGGTCCAGATACCCACTGCCCCCTATATATATATATATATATATATATATATATATGTGTATGAGGTCCAGATACCTGCTGCCCCTATATATGTGTGTGTATGAGGTCCAGATACCTGCTGCCTCCTGTATATATATGTGTATGAGGTCCAGATACCTGCTGCCCCCTATATATATATGTGTATGAGGTCCAGATACCTGCTGCCCCCTATATATATATGTGTGTATGAGGTCCAGATACCCGCTGCCCCCTATATATATATGTGTATGAGGTCCAGATACCTGCTGCCCCCTATATATATATGTGTGTATGAGGTCCAGATACCTGCTGCCCCCTATATATATGTGTGTGTATAAGGTCCAGATGCCTGCTGCCTCCTATATATATATATATGTGTATGAGGTCCAGATACCTGCTGCCCCCTATATATATATGTCCGTGTATGAGGTCCAGATACCTGCTGCCCCCTATATGTATGTGTGTATGAGGTCCAGATAGCTGCTGACTCCTATATATGTGTGTATGAGGTCCAGATACCCGCTGCCCCTATATATATGTGTGTGTATTAGGTCCAGATACCTGCTGCCCCCTATATATATATGTGTGTGTATGGGGTCTAGATACCTGCTGCCCCCTATATATATATATATATGTGTGTGTATAGGGTCCAGATACCTGCTGCCTCCTATATATATGTGTGTATGAGATCCAGATACCTGCTGCCCCCCCTATATATATGTGTGTATGAGGTCCAGATACCTGCTGCCTCTATATATATGTGTGTATGAGGTCCAGATACCTGCTGCCCCCTATATATATATGTGTGTATGAGGTCCAGATACCTGCTGCCCCCTATATATATATGTGTGTATGAGGTCCAGATACCTGCTGCCCCCTATATATATATGTGTGTATGAGGTCCAGATACCTGCTGCCCCCTATATATATATGTGTGTATGAGGTCCAGATACCTGCTGCCCCCTATATATATATGTGTGTATGAGGTCCAGATACCTGCTGCCCCCTATATATATATGTGTGTGTATGAGGTCCAGATACCTGCTGCCCCCTATATATATATGTGTATGAGGTCCAGATACCTGCTGCCCCCTATATATATGTGTGTGTATGAGGTCCAGATACCTGCTGCCCCCTATATATATGTGTGTGTATGAGGTCCAGATACCTGCTGCCCCCTATATATATATGTGTGTATGAGGTCCAGATACCTGCTGCCCCCTATATATATATGTGTATGAGGTCCAGATACCTGCTGCCCCCTATATATATATGTGTATGAGGTCCAGATACCTGCTGTCTCCTATATATATATGTGTGTGTATGAGGTCCAGATACCTGCTGCCTCCTATATATATATGTGTATGAGGTCCAGATACCTGCTGCCCCCTATATCTATGTG
This sequence comes from Dendropsophus ebraccatus, assembly GCF_027789765.1. Lineage (NCBI taxonomy): Eukaryota > Metazoa > Chordata > Amphibia > Anura > Hylidae > Dendropsophus > Dendropsophus ebraccatus. Next base: position 4,948,939 of record NC_091467.1, read on the forward strand.
TGTGTATGAGGTCCAGATACCTGCTGCCCCTATATATGTGTGTGTATGAGGTCCAGATACCCGCTGCCCCTATATATATATGTGTATGAGGTCCAGATAGCTGCTGCCTCCTATATATATATGTGTATAAGGTCCAGATACCTGCTGCCCCCTATATATATGTGTATGAGGTCCAGATACCCGCTGCCCCCTATATATATATATGTGTGTATGAGGTCCAGATACCCGCTGCCCCCTATATAAATATATATGTGTATGAGGTCCAGATACCTGCTGCCCCCTATACATATATGTGTGTGTATGAGGTCCAGATACCTGCTGCCCCTATATATATATATATATATATATGTGTATGAGGTCCAGATACCCGCTGCCCCCTATATATATGTGTGTGTATGAGGTCCAGATACCTGCTGCATCCTATATATATATGTGTGTGTATGAGGTCCAGATACCTGCTGCCTCCTATATATATATGTGTATGAGGTCCAGATACCTGCTGCCTCCTATATATATATGTGTGTATGAGGTCCAGATACCTGCTGCCCCCTATATATATGTGTGTATGAAGTCCAGATACCTGCTGTCTCCTATATATATATATGTGTATGAGGTCCAGATACCTGCTGCCCCCTATATATATATGTGTATGAGGTCCAGATACCCGCTGCCCCCTATATATATATGTGTGTATGAGGTCTAGATACCCGCTGCCCCTATATATATGTGTGTGTATGAGGTCCAGATACCCGCTGCCCCCTATATAAATATATATGTGTATGAGGTCCAGATACCTGCTGCCCCCTATACATATATGTGTGTGTATGAGGTCCAGATACCTGCTGCCCCTATATATATATATATATATATATATATATATGTGTGTATGAGGTCCAGATACCTGCTGCCCCTATATATATATATATGTGTATGAGGTCCAGATACCCGCTGCCCCCTATATATATGTGTGTGTATGAGGTCCAGATACCTGCTGCATCCTATATATATGTGTGTGTATGAGGTCCAGATACCTGCTGCCCCTATATATATATATGTGTGTATGAGGTCCAGATACCTGCTGCCACTATATATATATGTGTATGAGGTCCAGATACCTGCTGCCCCTATATATATATATATATATATATATATATATATATATATATATATATGTGTGTATGAGGTCCAGATACCTGCTGCCTCCTATATATATGTGTGTGTATGAGGTCCAGATACCTGCTGCCTCCTATATATATATGTGTATGAGGTCCAGATACCTGATGCTTCCTATATATATATGTGTGTATGAGGTCCAGATACCTGCTGCCTCCTATATATATGTGTGTGTATGAGGTCCAGATACCTGCTGCCTCCTATATATATGTGTGTGTATGAGGTCCAGATACCTGCTGCCCCTATATATATGTGTGTATGAGGTCCAGATACCTGCTGCCCCCTATATATATATATATATATGTGTATGAGGTCCAGATACCTGCTGTCTCCTATATATATGTGTGTATGAGGTCCAGATACCTGCTGCCCCCTATATATATGTGTGTGTGTATGAGGTCCAGATACCTGCTGTCTCCTATATATATATGTGTGTATGAGGTCCAGATACCCGCTGCCCCCTATATATATGTGTGTATGAGGTCCAGATACCTGCTGCCCCCTATATATATATGTGTATGAGGTCCAGATACCTGCTGCCCCCTATATATATGTGTAAGAGGTCCAGATACCCGCTGCCCCCTATATATATGTGTGTGTATGAGGTCCAGATACCCGCTGCCCCCTATATATATGTGTGTGTATGAGGTCCAGATACCTGCTGCCCCCTATATATATATGTGTATGAGGTCCAGATACTCGCTGCCCCCTATATATATATTTGTGTATGAGGTCCAGATTCCCGCTGCCCCTATATTAATGTGTGTGTATGAGGTCCAGATACCCGCTGCCCCCTATATATATATATGTGTGTATGAGGTCCAGATACCTGCTGCCCCCTATATATATATATATATGTGTGTGTATGAGGTCCAGATACCTGCTGCCCCTATATATATATATATGTGTGTGTATGAGGTCCAGATACCCGCTGCCCCCTATATATATGTGTGTGTATGAGGTCCAGATACCTGCTGCCTCCTATATATATGTGTGTGTATGAGGTCCAGATACCTGCTGCCCCTATATATATGTGTGTATGAGGTCCAGATACCTGCTGCCCCCTATATATATGTGTGTATGAAGTCCAGATACCTGCTGCCTCCTATATATATGTGTGTGTATGAGGTCCAGATACCTGCTGTCTCCTATATATATATGTGTGTATGAGGTCCAGATACCTGCTGTCTCCTATATATATATATATGTGTATGAGGTCCAGATACCCGCTGCCCCCTATATATATGTGTGTATGAGGTCCAGATACCTGCTGCCCCCTATATATATGTGTGTGTATGAGGTCCAGATACCTGCTGCCCCCTATATATATATATGTGTGTATGAGGTCCAGATACCTGCTGTCTCCTATATATATATATGTGTGTATGAGGTCCAGATACCTGCTGTCTCCTATATATGTGTGTGTGTATGAGGTCCAGATACCCGCTGCCCCCTATATATATGTGTATGAGGTCCAGATACCTGCTGCCCCCTATATATATATGTGTGTGTGTATGAGGTCCAGATACCCGCTGCCCCCTATATATATGTGTATGAGGTCCAGATACCTGCTGCCTCCTATATATGTGTGTATGAGGTCCAGATACCTGCTGTCTCCTATATATATGTGTTTGTATGAGGTCCAGATACCCGCTGCCACTATATATATATGTGTGTATGAGGTCCAGATACCTGCTGCCCCCTATATATATGTGTGTATGAGGTCCAGATACCCGCTGCCCCTATATATATGTGTGTGTATTAGGTCCAGATACCTGCTGCCCCCTATATATATATGTGTGTGTATGGGGTCTAGATACCTGCTGCCCCCTATATATATATATATATGTGTGTATAGGGTCCAGATACCTGCTGCCTCCTATATATATGTGTGTATGAGATCCAGATACCTGCTGCCCCCCCTATATATATGTGTGTATGAGGTCCAGATACCTGCTGCCTCTATATATATGTGTGTATGAGGTCCAGATACCTGCTGCCCCCTATATATATATGTGTGTATGAGGTCCAGATACCTGCTGCCCCCTATATATATATGTGTGTATGAGGTCCAGATACCTGCTGCCCCCTATATATATATGTGTGTGTATGAGGTCCAGATACCTGCTGCCCCCTATATATATATGTGTGTGTATGAGGTCCAGATACCTGCTGCCCCCTATATATATATGTGTGTGTATGAGGTCCAGATACCTGCTGCCCCCTATATATATATGTGTGTGTATGAGGTCCAGATACCTGCTGCCCCCTATATATATATGTGTGTGTATGAGGTCCAGATACCTGCTGCCCCCTATATATATATGTGTATGAGGTCCAGATACCTGCTGCCCCCTATATATATGTGTGTGTATGAGGTCCAGATACCTGCTGCCCCCTATATATATGTGTGTGTATGAGGTCCAGATACCTG